>NC_088229.1:76689285-76719285 GCF_036934945.1 Oncorhynchus masou masou
GAGGGAAGGAAGGAAGCAGTTGCATGAATTGGTGCCTCTAGGTACATTCAGACAAAGATTTTTTAAATATTATTTGCCATTTCCTTTCTGATTAGGCTGTTGCACAAACAATGCTGATTTACTCCAACACTGATACCGGCCTGTATTAGAGCAAGTACTTCTACTTTTAAAGATCCATCTCCCCAGAAATAAGAATACCACTGTTGCTGCCTGTTATAGACCCTGTCAGCCCCCAGCTGTGCCCTGGACACCATATGTGAATTGATCGCCCCCCCCATCTATCTTCAGAGCTCGTACTGTCAGGTGACCAAAACTGACCAAAACTGGGACATGCTTAACACCCCGGCCGTCCTACAATCTAAACTAGATGCCCTCAAGCTCACACAAATTATCAAGGAACCTACCAAGTATAACCCCAAATCCGTAAACATGGGCACCCTCATAGATATCATCATGACCAACTTGCCCTCCAAATACACCTCTCCTGTTTTCAACCAGGATCTCAGCATTCATTGCCTCATTGCCTGCGTCCATTATGGGTGCTCGGTCAAACGACCTGTATCCCCTACGGGTCCGCGGTCAAACGTCCCTCATCACTGTAAAACGCTCCCTACAACACTTCTGCGAGCAGAAGAGTTCTAATCGAGCCTGGCCTGGGTATCCTGGAAGGATACTGACCTCATCCCGTCAGTAGAGGATGCCTGGTTGTTCTTTAAAAGTGCTTTCCTCACCATCTTAATTAGCATGCCGCTTTAAATTTTTTTTTAACTAAGAACAGATATAGCCCTTGGTTCACTCCAGACTTGACTGCCCTTGAGCAGCACAAAAACACCCTGTGGCCTACTGCACTAGCTTCGAATAGTCCCCACGATATGCAACTTTCGACTCTGTCAATCCCCACATTCTTATCGGCAGACCCAACAGCCTTGGTTTCTCAAATGACTGCCTCACCTGGTTCACTAACTACTTATCAGATAGAGTTCAGTGTGTCAAATTGGAGGGCCTGTTGTCAGGATACCTGGGAGTCTCTATGGGGGTGCCACAGGGTTCAATTCTCAGGCCGACTCTTTTCTCTGTATATATCAATGATGTTGCTCTTGCTGCGGGCGATTCCCTGCTCCACCTCTACGCAGACGACACCATTCTATATACTTCCGGCTCGTTCTTGGACACTGGGCTATCTAACCTCCAAACGAGCTTCAATGCCATACAACACTCCTTCCGTGGCCTCCTACTGCTCTTAAACGCTAGTAAAACCAAATGCATGCTTTTCAACCGTTCGCTGCCTGCACCTGCACGCCCGACTAGCATCACCACCCTGGATGGTTCCGACCTAGAATATGTGGACATCTATAAGTACCTAGGTGTCTGGCTAGACTGTAAACTCTCCTTCCAGACTCATATCAAACATCTCCAATCGAAAATCAAATCTAGA
The DNA here is from genome assembly GCF_036934945.1 of Oncorhynchus masou masou. Lineage (NCBI taxonomy): Eukaryota > Metazoa > Chordata > Actinopteri > Salmoniformes > Salmonidae > Oncorhynchus > Oncorhynchus masou. The sequence continues at coordinate 76,690,721 of NC_088229.1, forward strand.
GTCGGCTTTCTATTCCGCAACAAAGCCCCCTTCACTCACGCCGCCAAACTTACCCTAGTAAAACTGACTATCCTACCGATCCTCGACTTCGGCGATGTCATCTACAAAATAGCTTCCAATACTCTACTCAGCAAACTGGATGCAGTTTATCACAGTGCCATCCGTTTTGTCACTAAAGCACCTTATACTACCCACCACTGCGACTTGTATGCTCTAGTCGGCTGGCCCTCGCTACATATTCGTCGCCAGACCCACTGGCTCCAGGTCATCTACAAGTCCATGCTAGGTAAAGCTCCGCCTTATCTCAGTTCACTGGTCACAATGGCAACACCCATCCGTAGCACGCGCTCCAGCAGGTGTATCTCACTGATCATCCCTAAAGCCAACACCTCATTTGGCCGCCTTTCGTTCCAGTTCTCTGCTGCCTGTGACTGGAACGAATTGCAAAAATCGCTGAAGTTGGAGACTTTTATCTCCCTCACCAACTTCAAACATCAGCTATATGAGCAGCTAACCAATCGCTGCAGCTGTACATAGTCCATCTGTAAACAGCCCATCTAACTACGTACCTCATCCCCATACTGTTTATATTTATTTACTTTTCTGCTTTTTTGCACACCAATATCTCTACCTATACATGACCATCTGATCATTTATCACTCCAGTGTTAATCTGCAAAATTGTAATTATTCGCCTACCTCCTCATGCCTTTTGCACACAATGTATATAGACTCTTTTTTTTCTACTGTGTTATTGACTCGTTAATTGTTTACTCCATGTGTAACTCTGTGTTGTCTGTTCACACTGCTATGCTTTATCTTGGCCAGGTCGCAGTTGCAAATGAGAACTTGTTCTCAACTAGCATACCTGGTTAAATAAAGGTGTTCTCAACTAACCTGCCTGGTTAAATAAAGGTGTTCTCTACTAGCCTCCCTGGTTAAATAAAGGTGTTCTCAACTAGCCTCCCTGGTTAAATAAAGGTGTTCTCTACTAGCCTACCTGGTTAAATAAAGGTGTTCTCTACTAGCCTACATGGTTAAATAAAGGTGTTCTCAACTAGCCTACCTGGTTAAATAAAGGTGTTCTCAACTAGCCTACCTGGTTAAATAAAGGTGTTCTCTACTAGCCTACCTGGTTAAATAAAGGTGTTCTCTACTAGCCTACCTGGTTAAATAAAGGTGTTCTCTACTAGCCTACCTGGTTAAATAAAGGTGTTCTCTACTAGCCTACATGGTTAAATAAAGGTGCTCTCAACTAGCCTACCTGGTTAAATAAAGGTGTTCTCAACTAGCCTAACTGGTTAAATAAAGGTGTTCTCTACTAGCCTACCTGGTTAAATAAAGGTGTTCTCTACTAGCCTACCTGGTTAAATAAAGGTGTTCTCTACTAGCCTCCCTGGTTAAATAAAGGTGTTCTAAACTAGCCTACCTGGTTAAATAAAGGTGTTCTCTACTAGCCTACCTGGTTAAATAAAGGTGTTCTCTACTAGTCTACCTGTTTAAATAAAGGTGTTCTCTACTAGCCTACCTGGTTAAATAAAGGTGTTCTCTATTAGCCTACCTGGTTAAATAAAGGTGTTCTCTACTAGCCTACCTGGTTAAATAAAGGTGTTCTCTACTAGCCTACCCGGTTAAATAAATGTGTTCTCTACTAGCCTACCTGGTTAAATAAAGGTGTTCTCTACTAGCCTACCTGGTTAAATAAAGGTGTTCTCTACTAGTCTACCTGGTTAAATAAAGGTGTTCTCAGCAATCCTACCTGGTTAAATAAAGGTGTTCTCTACTAGCCTACCTGGTTAAATAAAGGTGTTCTCAACTAGCCTACCTGGTTAAATGAAGGCGTTCTCTACTAGCCTACCTGGTTAAATAAAGGTGTTCTCTACTTGCCTCCCTGGTTAAATAAAGGTGTTCTCAACTAGCCTACCTGGTTAAATAAAGGTGTTCTCAACTAGACTACCTGGTTAAATAAAGGTGTTCTCTACTAGCCTACCTGGTTAAATAAAGGTGTTCTCTACTAGCCTACCTGGTTAAATAAAGTTGTTCTCAACTAGCCTCCCTTGTTAAATAAAGGTGTTCTCAACTAGCCTACCTGGTTAAATAAAGGTGTTCTCAACTAGCCTCCCTTGTTAAATAAAGGTGTTCTCAACTAGCCTACCTGGTTAAATAAAGGTGTTCTCAAAGAGCCTACCTGGTTAAATAAATGTGTTCTCAACGAGCCTACCTGGTTAAATAAAGGTATTCTCAACGAGCCTACCTGGTTAAATAAAGGTGTTCTCAACTAGCCTACCTGGTTAAATAAAGGTGTTCTCAACTAGCCTACCTGGTTAAATAAAGGTGTTCTCAACGAGCCTACCTGGTTAAATAAAGGTGTTCTCAAGGAGCCTACCTGGTTAAATAAAGGTGTTCTCAACTAGCCTACCTGGTTAAATAAAGGTGAAATAAATAAAAAATAACAATTACAGAAAAAACAATGACCGGGTCAACTCTGTCACTGACCTGAGGAAAGGAAAACACAATAACACTTTGAAGATTCTACTAGTAATTCTACTAGTTTGTGTCGCTTGGGTATCAACCTTCTCAACCCACCCTTCATCACAGCCCTAAACTAGTCACCTTCTCAACCCACCCTTCATCACAGCCCTAAACTAGTCACCTTCTCAACCCACCCTTCATCACCACCCTAAACTAGTCACCTTCTCAACCCACCCTTCATCACGGCCCTAAACTAGTCACCTTCTCAACCCACCCTCATCACAGCCCTAAACTCGTCACCTTCTCAATCCACCCTTCATCACAGCCCTAAACTCGTCACCTTCTCAATCCACCCTTCATCACCTCCCTAAACTAGTCACCTCCTTCTCAACCCACTCTTCATCACGGCCCTAAACTAGTCACCTTCTCAACCCACCCTTCATCACAGCCCTAAACTAGTCACCTCCTTCTCAACCCACCCTTCATCACGGCCCTAAACTAGTCACCTTCTCAACCCACCCTCATCACAGCCCTAAACTCGTCACCTTCTCAATCCACCCTTCATCACAGCCCTAAACTAGTCACCTTCTCAACCCACCCTTCATCACAGCCCTAAACTAGTCACCTCCTTCTCAACCCACCCTTCATCACGGCCCTAAACTAGTCACCTTCTCAACCCACCCTCATCACAGCCCTAAACTCGTCACCTTCTCAATCCACCCTTCATCACAGCCCTAAACTCGTCACCTTCTCAACCCACCCTTCATCACGGCCCTAAACTAGTCACCTTCTCAACCCACCCTTCATCACGGCCCTAAACTAGTCACCACCTTCTCAACCCACCCTTCATCACCGCCCTAAACTAGTCACCACCTTCTCAACCCACCCTTCATCACGGCCCTAAACTAGTCACCTTCTCAACCCACCCTTCATCACGGCCCTAAACTAGTCACCACCTTCTCAACCCACCCTTCATCACCGCCCTAAACTAGTCACCACCTTCTCAACCCACCCTTCATCACGGCCCTAAACTAGTCACCTTCTCAACCCACCCTTCATCACAGCCCTAAACTCGTCACCTTCTCAACCCACCCTCATCACCGCCCTAAACTAGTCACCTTCTCAACCCACCCTTCATCACCGCCCTAAACTAGTCACCTTCTCAACCCACCCTCATCACCGCCCTAAACTAGTCACCTTCTCAACCCACCCTCATCACCACCCTAAACTAGTCACCTTCTCAACCCACCCTTCATCACAGCCCTAAACTAGTCACCTTCTCAACCCACCCTTCATCACAGCCCTAAACTAGTCACCTTCTCAACCCACCCTCATCACAGCCCTAAACTCGTCACCTTCTCAATCCACCCTTCATCACAGCCCTAAACTCGTCACCTTCTCAATCCACCCTTCATCACCTCCCTAAACTAGTCACCTCCTTCTCAACCCACCCTTCATCACGGCCCTAAACTAGTCACCTCCTTCTCAACCCACCCTCATCACAGCCCTAAACTCGTCACCTTCTCAATCCACCCTTCATCACAGCCCTAAACTCGTCACCTTCTCAATCCACCCTTCATCACCTCCCTAAACTAGTCACCTCCTTCTCAACCCACCCTTCATCACGGCCCTAAACTAGTCACCTCCTTCTCAACCCACCCTCATCACAGCCCTAAACTCGTCACCTTCTCAATCCACCCTTCATCACAGCCCTAAACTCGTCACCTTCTCAACCCACCCTTCATCACGGCCCTAAACTAGTCACCTTCTCAACCCACCCTTCATCACGGCCCTAAACTAGTCACCACCTTCTCAACCCACCCTTCATCACAGCCCTAAACTAGTCACCTTCTCAACCCACCCTCATCACAGCCCTAAACTAGTCACCACCTTCTCAACCCACCCTTCATCACAGCCCTAAACTAGTCACCTTCTCAACCCACCCCTCATCACAGCCCTAAACTAGTCACCTTCTCAACCCACCCTTCATCACAGCCCTAAACTAGTCACCTTCTCAACCCACCCTTCATCACCGCCCTAAACTAGTCACCACCTTCTCAACCCACCCTTCATCACAGCCCTAAACTAGTCACCTTCTCAACCCACCCTTCATCACAGCCCTAAACTAGTCACCTTCTCAACCCACCCTCATCACAGCCCTAAACTAGTCACCTTCTCAACCCACCCTTCATCACAGCCCTAAACTAGTCACCTTCTCAACCCACCCTTCATCACAGCCCTAAACTAGTCACCTTCTCAACCCACCCTTCATCACAGCCCTAAACTAGTCACCTTCTCAACCCACCATTCATCACAGCCCTAAACTAGTCACCTTCTCAACCCACCCTTCATCACCGCCCTAAACTAGTCACCTTCTCAACCCACCCTTCATCACGGCCCTAAACTAGTCACCACCTTCTCAACCCACCCTTCATCACGGCCCTAAACTAGTCACCTTCTCAACCCACCCTTCATCACCGCCCTAAACTAGTCACCACCTTCTCAACCCACCCTTCATCACGGCCCTAAACTAGTCACCACCTTCTCAACCCACCCTTCATCACCGCCCTAAACTAGTCACCACCTTCTCAACCCACCCTTCATCACAGCCCTAAACTCGTCACCTTCTCAACCCACCCTTCATCACAGCCCTAAACTAGTCACCACCTTCTCAACCCACCCTTCATCACCGCCCTAAACTAGTCACCACCTTCTCAACCCACCCTTCATCACAGCCCTAAACTAGTCACCTTCTCAACCCACCCTTCATCACGGCCCTAAACTAGTCACCTCCTTCTCAACCCACCCTCATCACCGCCCTAAACTAGTCACCTTCTCAACCCACCCTTCATCACAGCCCTAAACTCGTCACCTTCTCAACCCACCCTTCATCCCAGCCCTAAACTAGTCACCTTCTCAATCCACCCTTCATCACGGCCCTAAACTAGTCACCACCTTCTCAACCCACCCTTCATCACGGCCCTAAACTAGTCACCACCTTCTCAACCCACCCTTCATCACAGCCCTAAACTAGTCACCTTCTCAACCCACCCTTCATCACGGCCCTAAACTAGTCACCTTCTCAACCCACCCTTCATCACAGCCCTAAACTAGTCACCACCTTCTCAACCCACCCTTCATCACCGCCCTAAACTAGTCACCACCTTCTCAACCCACCCTTCATCACAGCCCTAAACTAGTCACCTTCTCAACCCACCCTTCATCACGGCCCTAAACTAGTCACCTCCTTCTCAACCCACCCTCATCACCGCCCTAAACTAGTCACCTTCTCAACCCACCCTTCATCACAGCCCTAAACTCGTCACCTTCTCAACCCACCCTTCATCCCAGCCCTAAACTAGTCACCTTCTCAATCCACCCTTCATCACGGCCCTAAACTAGTCACCACCTTCTCAACCCACCCTTCATCACGGCCCTAAACTAGTCACCACCTTCTCAACCCACCCTTCATCACAGCCCTAAACTAGTCACCTTCTCAACCCACCCTTCATCACGGCCCTAAACTAGTCACCTTCTCAACCCACCCTTCATCACAGCCCTAAACTAGTCACCTCCTTCTCAACCCACCCTTCATCACGGCCCTAAACTAGTCACCTTCTCAACCCACCCTTCATCACAGCCCTAAACTAGTCACCTTCTCAACCCACCCTCATCACAGCCCTAAACTAGTCACCTCCTTCTCAACCCACCCTTCATCACGGCCCTAAACTAGTCACCTTCTCAACCCACCCTTCATCACAGCCCTAAACTAGTCACCTTCTCAACCCACCCTCATCACAGCCCTAAACTAGTCACCTTCTCAACCCACCCTTCATCACAGCCCTAAACTAGTCACCTTCTCAACCCACCCTTCATCACAGCCCTAAACTAGTCACCTTCTCAACCCACCCTCATCACAGCCCTAAACTAGTCACCTTCTCAACCCACCCTTCATCACAGCCCTAAACTAGTCACCTTCTCAACCCACCCTTCATCACGGCCCTAAACTAGTCACCTTCTCAACCCACCCTTTATCACGGCCCTAAACTAGTCACCTTCTCAACCCACCCTTCATCACAGCCCTAAACTAGTCACCTTCTCAACCCACCCTTCATCACGGCCCTAAACTAGTCACCTTCTCAACCCACCCTCATCACAGCCCTAAACTAGTCACCTTCTCAACCCACCCTTCATCACAGCCCTAAACTAGTCACCTTCTCAACCCACCCTTCATCACGGCCCTAAACTAGTCACCTCCTTCTCAACCCACCCTCATCACAGCCCTAAACTAGTCACCTTCTCAACCCACCCTTCATCACGGCCCTAAACTAGTCACCTTCTCAACCTACCCTCATCACAGCCCTAAACTAGTCACCTTCTCAACCCACCCTTCATCACAGCCCTAAACTAGTCACCTTCTCAACCCACCCTTCATCACCGCCCTAAACTAGTCACCTTCTCAACCCACCCTTCATCACAGCCCTAAACTAGTCACCTTCTCAACCCACCCTTCATCACGGCCCTAAACTAGTCACCTTCTCAACCCACCCTTCATCACAGCCCTAAACTAGTCACCTTCTCAACCCACCCTTCATCACGGCCCTAAACTAGTCACCTTCTCAACCCACCCTTCATCACGGCCCTAAACTAGTCACCTTCTCAACCCACCCTTCATCACAGCCCTAAACTAGTCACCTTCTCAACCCACCCTTCATCACGGCCCTAAACTAGTCACCTTCTCAACCCACCCTTCATCCCAGCCCTAAACTAGTCACCTTCTCAATCCACCCTTCATCACGGCCCTAAACTAGTCACCACCTTCTCAACCCACCCTTCATCACGGCCCTAAACTAGTCACTACCTTCTCAACCCACCCTTCATCACAGCCCTAAACTAGTCACCTTCTCAACCCACCCTTCATCACGGCCCTAAACTAGTCACCTTCTCAACCCACCCTTCATCACAGCCCTAAACTAGTCACCTCCTTCTCAACCCACCCTTCATCACAGCCCTAAACTAGTCACCTTCTCAACCCACCCTTCATCACAGCCCTAAACTAGTCACCTTCTCAACCCACCCTTCATCACGGCCCTAAACTAGTCACCTTCTCAACCCACCCTTCATCACGGCCCTAAACTAGTCACCTTCTCAACCCACCCTTCATCACGGCCCTAAACTAGTCACCACCTTCTCAACCCACCCTTCATCACAGCCCTAAACTAGTCACCTTCTCAACCCACCCTTCATCACGGCCCTAAACTAGTCACCTTCTCAACCCACCCTTCATCACAGCCCTAAACTAGTCACCTCCTTCTCAACCCACCCTTCATCACAGCCCTAAACTAGTCACCTTCTCAACCCACCCTTCATCACCTCCCTAAACTAGTCACCTTCTCAACCCACCCTTCATCACCGCCCTAAACTCGTCACCTTCTCAACCCACCCTTCATCCCAGCCCTAAACTAGTCACCTTCTCAATCCACCCTTCATCACGGCCCTAAACTAGTCACCACCTTCTCAACCCACCCTCATCACGGCCCTAAACTAGTCACCTTCTCAACCCACCCTTCATCCCAGCCCTAAACTAGTCACCTTCTCAACCCACCCTTCATCACAGCCCTAAACTAGTCACCTCCTTCTCAACCCACCCTTCATCACGGCCCTAAACTAGTCACCTTCTCAACCCACCCTCATCACAGCCCTAAACTAGTCACCTTCTCAACCCACCCTTCATCACGGCCCTAAACTAGTCACCTTCTCAACCCACCCTTCATCACGGCCCTAAACTAGTCACCTTCTCAACCCACCCTTCATCACAGCCCTAAACTAGTCACCTTCTCAACCCACCCTTCATCACGGCCCTAAACTAGTCACCTTCTCAACCCACCCTTCATCCCAGCCCTAAACTAGTCACCTTCTCAATCCACCCTTCATCACGGCCCTAAACTAGTCACCACCTTCTCAACCCACCCTTCATCACGGCCCTAAACTAGTCACCACCTTCTCAACCCACCCTTCATCACAGCCCTAAACTAGTCACCTGCTCAACCCACCCTTCATCACGGCCCTAAACTAGTCACCTTCTCAACCCACCCTTCATCACAGCCCTAAACTAGTCACCTTCTCAACCCACCCTTCATCACAGCCCTAAACTAGTCACCTCCTTCTCAACCCACCCTTCATCACGGCCCTAAACTAGTCACCTTCTCAACCCACCCTTCATCACAGCCCTAAACTAGTCACCTTCTCAACCCACCCTTCATCACAGCCCTAAACTAGTCACCTTCTCAACCCACCCTTCATCACAGCCCTAAACTAGTCACCTTCTCAACCCACCCTTCATCACAGCCCTAAACTAGTCACCTTCTCAACCCACCCTTCATCACAGCCCTAAACTAGTCACCTTCTCAACCCACCCTTCATCACGGCCCTAAACTAGTCACCTTCTCAACCCACCCTTCATCACCGCCCTAAACTAGTCACCTTCTCAACCCACCCTTCATCACAACCCTAAACTAGTCACCTTCTCAACCCACCCTTCATCACCACCCTAAACTAGTCACCTTCTCAACCCACCCTTCATCACGGCCCTAAACTAGTCACCTTCTCAACCCACCCTTCATCACAGCCCTAAACTAGTCACCTTCTCAATCCACCCTTCATCACGGCCCTAAACTAGTCACCTTCTCAACCCACCCTCATCACAGCCCTAAACTAGTCACCTCCTCAACCCACCCTTCATCACGGCCCTAAACTAGTCACCTCCTTCTCAACCCACCCTTCATCACGGCCCTAAACTAGTCACCTTCTCAACCCACCCTTCATCACCGCCCTAAACTAGTCACCTTCTCAACCCACCCTTCATCACGGCCCTAAACTAGTCACCTTCTCAACCCACCCTTCATCACGGCCCTAAACTAGTCACCTTCACAACCCACCCTTCATCACAGCCCTAAACTAGTCACCTTCTCAACCCACCCTTCATCACGGCCCTAAACTAGTCACCTCCTTCTCAACCCACCCTTCATCACAGCCCTAAACTAGTCACCTTCTCAACCCACCCTTCATCACGGCCCTAAACTAGTCACCTTCACAACCCACCCTTCATCACAGCCCTAAACTAGTCACCTTCTCAACCCACCCTTCATCACAGCCCTAAACTAGTCACCTCCTTCTCAACCCACCCTTCATCACAGCCCTAAACTAGTCACCTCCTTCTCAACCCACCCTTCATCACCGCCCTAAACTAGTCACCTTCTCAACCCACCCTTCATCACCGCCCTAAACTAGTCACCTTCTCAATCCACCCTTCATCACCGCCCTAAACTAGTCACCTTCTCAACCCACCCTTCATCACCGCCCTAAACTCGTCACCTTCTCAACCCACCCTTCATCACGGCCCTAAACTAGTCACCTTCTCAACCCACCCTTCATCACGGCCCTAAACTAGTCACCTTCTCAAACACCCTTCATCACAGCCCTAAACTAGTCACCTCCTTCTCAACCCACCCTTCATCACCGCCCTAAACTAGTCACCTTCTACACCCACCCTTCATCACCGCCCTAAACTAGTCACCTTCTCAACCCACCCTTCATCACAGCCCTAAACTAGTCACCTCCTTCTCAACCCACCCTTCATCACGGCCCTAAACTAGTCACCTTCTCAACCCACCCTCATCACAGCCCTAAACTAGTCACCTTCTCAACCCACCCTTCATCACGGCCCTAAACTAGTCACCTTCTCAACCCACCCTTCATCACGGCCCTAAACTAGTCACCTTCTACACCCACCCTTCATCACGGCCCTAAACTAGTCACCTTCTACACCCACCCTTCATCACGGCCCTAAACTAGTCACCTTCTCAACCCACCCTTCATCACGGCCCTAAACTAGTCACCTTCTCAACCCACCCTTCATCACCGCCCTAAACTAGTCACCTTCTCAACCCACCCTTCATCACAGCCCTAAACTAGTCACCTTCTCAACCCACCCTTCATCACGGCCCTAAACTAGTCACCTTCTCAACCCACCCTTCATCACAGCCCTAAACTAGTCACCTCCTTCTCAACCCACCCTTCATCACGGCCCTAAACTAGTCACCACCTTCTCAACCCACCCTTCATCACAGCCCTAAACTAGTCACCTTCTCAACCCACCCTCATCACAGCCCTAAACTAGTCACCTTCTCAACCCACCCTTCATCACAGCCCTAAACTAGTCACCTTCTCAACCCACCCTTCATCACAGCCCTAAACTAGTCACCTTCTCAACCCACCCTTCATCACAGCCCTAAACTAGTCACCTTCTCAACCCACCCTTCATCACGGCCCTAAACTAGTCACCTTCTCAACCCACCCTTCATCACCGCCCTAAACTAGTCACCTTCTCAACCCACCCTTCATCACAGCCCTAAACTAGTCACCTTCTCAACCCACCCTTCATCACAGCCCTAAACTAGTCACCTCCTTCTCAACCCACCCTTCATCACAGCCCTAAACTAGTCACCTCCTTCTCAACCCACCCTTCATCACCGCCCTAAACTAGTCACCTTCTCAACCCACCCTTCATCACAGCCCTAAACTAGTCACCTTCTCAACCCACCCTTCATCACAGCTCTAAACTAGTCACCTTCTCAACCCACCCTTCATCACAGCCCTAAACTAGTCACCTCCTCAACCCACCCTTCATCACAGCCCTAAACTAGTCACCTTCTCAACCCACCCTTCATCACAGCCCTAAACTAGTCACCTTCTACACCCACCCTTCATCACAGCCCTAAACTAGTCACCTTCTCAACCCACCCTTCATCACAGCCCTAAACTAGTCACCTTCTCAACCCACCCTTCATCACCGCCCTAAACTAGTCACCTTCTCAACCCACCCTTCATCACCGCCCTAAACTAGTCACCTCCTTCTCAACCCACCCTTCATCACCGCCCTAAACTAGTCACCTTCTCAACCCACCCTTCATCACCGCCCTAAACTAGTCACCTTCTCAACCCACCCTTCATCACCGCCCTAAACTAGTCACCTCCTTCTCAACCCACCCTTCATCACAGCCCTAAACTAGTCACCTCCTTCTCAACCCACCCTTCATCACCGCCCTAAACTAGTCACCTTCTCAACCCACCCTTCATCACGGCCCTAAACTAGTCACCTTCTCAATCCACCCTTCATCACAGCCCTAAACTAGTCACCTTCTCAACCCACCCTTCATCACCGCCCTAAACTAGTCACCTCCTCAACCCACCCTTCATCACGGCCCTAAACTAGTCACCTTCTCAACCCACCCTTCATCACGGCCCTAAACTAGTCACCACCTTCTCAACCCACCCTTCATCACGGCCCTAAACTAGTCACCTTCTCAACCCACCCTTCATCACAGCCCTAAACTAGTCACCTTCTACACCCACCCTTCATCACGGCCCTAAACTAGTCACCTTCTCAACCCACCCTTCATCACAGCCCTAAACTAGTCACCTTCTCAACCCACCCTCATCACAGCCCTACTAGTCACCTTCTCAACCCACCCTTCATCACGGCCCTAAACTAGTCACCTTCTCAACCCACCCTTCATCACGGCCCTAAACTAGTCACCTTCTACACCCACCCTTCATCACGGCCCTAAACTAGTCACCTTCTACACCCACCATTCATCACGGCCCTAAACTAGTCACCTTCTACACCCACCCTTCATCACAGCCCTAAACTAGTCACCTCCTTCTCAACCCACCCTTCATCACGGCCCTAAACTAGTCACCTCCTCAATCCACCCTTCATCACCGCCCTAAACTAGTCACCTTCTCAACCCACCCTTCATCACGGCCCTAAACTAGTCACCTTCACAACCCACCCTTCATCACGGCCCTAAACTAGTCACCTTCTCAACCCACCCTTCATCACAGCCCTAAACTAGTCACCTTCTCAACCCACCCTTCATCACGGCCCTAAACTAGTCACCTTCTCAACCCACCCTTCATCACAGCCCTAAACTAGTCACCTTCTCAACCCACCCTTCATCACGGCCCTAAACTAGTCACCTTCTCAACCCACCCTTCATCACGGCCCTAAACTAGTCACCTTCTCAACCCACCCTTCATCACGGCCCTAAACTAGTCACCTTCTCAACCCACCCTTCATCACAGCCCTAAACTAGTCACCTTCTCAACCCACCCTTCATCACCGCCCTAAACTAGTCACCTCCTTCTCAACCCACCCTTCATCACAGCCCTAAACTAGTCACCTTCTCAACCCACCCTCATCACAGCCCTAAACTAGTCACCTTCTCAACCCACCCTTCATCACCGCCCTAAACTAGTCACCTCCTTCTCAACCCACCCTTCATCACAGCCCTAAACTAGTCACCTTCTCAACCCACCCTCATCACGGCCCTAAACTAGTCACCTTCTCAACCCACCCTTCATCACCGCCCTAAACTAGTCACCTTCTCAACCCACCCTTCATCACAGCCCTAAACTAGTCACCTTCTCAACCCACCCTTCATCACGGCCCTAAACTAGTCACCTTCTCAACCCACCCTTCATCACCGCCCTAAACTAGTCACCTCCTCAACCCACCCTTCATCACGGCCCTAAACTAGTCACCTTCTCAACCCACCCTTCATCACGGCCCTAAACTAGTCACCACCTTCTCAACCCACCCTTCATCACGGCCCTAAACTAGTCACCTTCTCAACCCACCCTTCATCACAGCCCTAAACTAGTCACCTTCTACACCCACCCTTCATCACGGCCCTAAACTAGTCACCTTCTCAACCCACCCTTCATCACAGCCCTAAACTAGTCACCTTCTCAACCCACCCTTCATCACGGCCCTAAACTAGTCACCTTCACAACCCACCCTTCATCACGGCCCTAAACTAGTCACCTTCTCAACCCACCCTTCATCACAGCCCTAAACTAGTCACCTTCTCAACCCACCCTTCATCACGGCCCTAAACTAGTCACCTTCTCAACCCACCCTTCATCACAGCCCTAAACTAGTCACCTTCTCAACCCACCCTTCATCACGGCCCTAAACTAGTCACCTTCTCAACCCACCCTTCATCACGGCCCTAAACTAGTCACCTTCTCAACCCACCCTTCATCACGGCCCTAAACTAGTCACCTTCTCAACCCACCCTTCATCACAGCCCTAAACTAGTCACCTTCTCAACCCACCCTTCATCACCGCCCTAAACTAGTCACCTCCTTCTCAACCCACCCTTCATCACAGCCCTAAACTAGTCACCTTCTCAACCCACCCTCATCACAGCCCTAAACTAGTCACCTTCTCAACCCACCCTTCATCACCGCCCTAAACTAGTCACCTCCTTCTCAACCCACCCTTCATCACAGCCCTAAACTAGTCACCTTCTCAACCCACCCTCATCACGGCCCTAAACTAGTCACCTTCTCAACCCACCCTTCATCACCGCCCCTAAACTAGTCACCTTCTCAACCCACCCTTCATCACAGCCCTAAACTAGTCACCTTCTCAACCCACCCTTCATCACGGCCCTAAACTAGTCACCTTCTCAACCCACCCTTCATCACCGCCCTAAACTAGTCACCTCCTCAACCCACCCTTAATCACGGCCCTAAACTAGTCACCTACTCAACCCACCCTTCATCACGGCCCTAAACTAGTCACCACCTTCTCAACCCACCCTTCATCACGGCCCTAAACTAGTCACCTTCTCAACCCACCCTTCATCACAGCCCTAAACTAGTCACCTTCTACACCCACCCTTCATCACGGCCCTAAACTAGTCACCTTCTCAACCCACCCTTCATCACAGCCCTAAACTAGTCACCTTCTCAACCCACCCTCATCACAGCCCTACTAGTCACCTTCTCAACCCACCCTTCATCACGGCCCTAAACTAGTCACCTTCTACACCCACCATTCATCACGGCCCTAAACTAGTCACCTTCTACACCCACCCTTCATCACAGCCCTAAACTAGTCACCTCCTTCTCAACCCACCCTTCATCACGGCCCTAAACTAGTCACCTCCTCAATCCACCCTTCATCACCGCCCCTAAACTAGTCACCTTCTCAACCCACCCTTCATCACGGCCCTAAACTAGTCACCTTCACAACCCACCCTTCATCACGGCCCTAAACTAGTCACCTTCTCAACCCACCCTTCATCACAGCCCTAAACTAGTCACCTTCTCAACCCACCCTTCATCACGGCCCTAAACTAGTCACCTTCTCAACCCACCCTTCATCACAGCCCTAAACTAGTCACCTTCTCAACCCACCCTTCATCACGGCCCTAAACTAGTCACCTTCTCAACCCACCCTTCATCACGGCCCTAAACTAGTCACCTTCTCAACCCACCCTTCATCACGGCCCTAAACTAGTCACCTTCTCAACCCACCCTTCATCACAGCCCTAAACTAGTCACCTTCTCAACCCACCCTTCATCACCGCCCTAAACTAGTCACCTCCTTCTCAACCCACCCTTCATCACAGCCCTAAACTAGTCACCTTCTCAACCCACCCTCATCACAGCCCTAAACTAGTCACCTTCTCAACCCACCCTTCATCACCGCCCTAAACTAGTCACCTCCTTCTCAACCCACCCTTCATCACAGCCCTAAACTAGTCACCTTCTCAACCCACCCTCATCACGGCCCTAAACTAGTCACCTTCTCAACCCACCCTTCATCACCGCCCTAAACTAGTCACCTTCTCAACCCACCCTTCATCACAGCCCTAAACTAGTCACCTTCTCAACCCACCCTCATCACAGCCCTAAACTAGTCACCTTCTCAACCCACCCTTCATCACTGCCCTAAACTAGTCACCTTCTCAACCCACCCTCATCACGGCCCTAAACTAGTCACCTTCTCAACCCACCCTTCATCACAGCCCTAAACTAGTCACCTTCTCAACCCACCCTTCATCACAGCCCTAAACTAGTCACCTTCTCAACCCACCCTTCATCACAGCCCTAAACTAGTCACCTTCTCAACCCACCCTTCATCACAGCCCTAAACTAGTCACCTCCTCAACCCACCCTTCATCACAGCCCTAAACTAGTCACCTCCTTCTCAACCCACCCTTCATCACGGCCCTAAACTAGTCACCTTCTCAACCCACCCTTCATCACGGCCCTAAACTAGTCACCTCCTCAACCCACCCTTCATCACAGCCCTAAACTAGTCACCTCCTTCTCAACCCACCCTTCATCACGGCCCTAAACTAGTCACCTTCTCAACCCACCCTTCATCACGGCCCTAAACTAGTCACCTCCTTCTCAACCCACCCTTCATCACAGCCCTAAACTAGTCACCTTCTCAACCCACCCTTCATCACCGCCCTAAACTAGTCACCTTCTCAACCCACCCTTCATCACAGCCCTAAACTAGTCACCTTCTCAACCCACCCTTCATCACCTCCCTAAACTAGTCACCACCTTCTCAACCCACCCTTCATCACGGCCCTAAACTATTCACCTTCTCAACCCACCCTTCATCACAGCCCTAAACTAGTCACCTTCTCAACCCACCCTCATCACAGCCCTACTAGTCACCTTCTCAACCCACCCTTCATCACGGCCCTAAACTAGTCACCTTCTCAACCCACCCTTCATCACGGCCCTAAACTAGTTACCTTCTACACCCACCCTTCATCACGGCCCTAAACTAGTCACCTTCTACACCCACCCTTCATCACGGCCCTAAACTAGTCACCTTCTACACCCACCCTTCATCACAGCCCTAAACTAGTCACCTCCTTCTCAACCCACCCTTCATCACGGCCCTAAACTAGTCACCTTCTCAACCCACCCTTCATCACAGCCCTAAACTAGTCACCTCCTCAATCCACCCTTCATCACCGCCCTAAACTAGTCACCTTCTCAACCCACCCTTCATCACGGCCCTAAACTAGTCACCTTCACAACCCACCCTTCATCACGGCCCTAAACTAGTCACCTTCTCAACCCACCCTTCATCACAGCCCTAAACTAGTCACCTTCTCAACCCACCCTTCATCACGGCCCTAAACTAGTCACCTTCTCAACCCACCCTTCATCACAGCCCTAAACTAGTCACCTTCTCAACCCACCCTTCATCACGGCCCTAAACTAGTCACCTTCTCAACCCACCCTTCATCATGGCCCTAAACTAGTCACCTTCTCAACCCACCCTTCATCACGGCCCTAAACTAGTCACCTTCTCAACCCACCCTTCATCACAGCCCTAAACTAGTCACCTTCTCAACCCACCCTTCATCACCGCCCTAAACTAGTCACCTCCTTCTCAACCCACCCTTCATCACAGCCCTAAACTAGTCACCTTCTCAACCCACCCTCATCACAGCCCTAAACTAGTCACCTTCTCAACCCACCCTTCATCACCGCCCTAAACTAGTCACCTCCTTCTCAACCCACCCTTCATCACAGCCCTAAACTAGTCACCTTCTCAACCCACCCTTCATCACGGCCCTAAACTAGTCACCTTCTCAACCCACCCTTCATCACAGCCCTAAACTAGTCACCTTCTCAACCCACCCTTCATCACCGCCCTAAACTAGTCACCTCCTTCTCAACCCACCCTTCATCACAGCCCTAAACTAGTCACCTTCTCAACCCACCCTCATCACAGCCCTAAACTAGTCACCTTCTCAACCCACCCTTCATCACCGCCCCTAAACTAGTCACCTCCTTCTCAACCCACCCTTCATCACAGCCCTAAACTAGTCACCTTCTCAACCCACCCTTCATCACAGCCCTAAACTAGTCACCTTCTCAACCCACCCTTCATCACCGCCCTAAACTAGTCACCTCCTTCTCAACCCACCCTTCATCACAGCTATAAACTAGTCACCTTCTCAACCCACCCTCATCACAGCCCTAAACTAGTCACCTTCTCAACCCACCCTTCATCACCGCCCTAAACTAGTCACCTCCTTCTCAACCCACCCTTCATCACAGCCCTAAACTAGTCACCTTCTCAACCCACCCTTCATCACGGCCCTAAACTAGTCACCTTCTCAACCCACCCTTCATCACCGCCCTAAACTAGTCACCTTCTCAACCCACCCTCATCACCGCCCTAAACTAGTCACCTCCTCAACCCACCCTCATCACAGCCCTAAACTAGTCACCTTCACAACCCACCCTTCATCACCGCCCTAAACTAGTCACCTTCTCAACCCACCCTTCATCACCGCCCTAAACTAGTCACCTTCTCAACCCACCCTCATCACAGCCCTAAACTAGTCACCTTCTCAACCCACCCTCATCACAGCCCTAAACTAGTCACCTTCTCAACCCACCCTTCATCACGGCCCTAAACTAGTCACCTTCTCAACCCACCCCTCATCACCGCCCTAAACTAGTCACCTTCTCAACCCACCCTTCATCACCGCCCTAAACTAGTCACCTCCTCAACCCACCCTTCATCACAGCCCTAAACTAGTCACCTTCACAACCCACCCTCATCACAGCCCTAAACTAGTCACCTTCTCAACCCACCCTCATCACAGCCCTAAACTAGTCACCTTCACAACCCACCCTCATCACAGCCCTAAACTAGTCACCTTCTCAACCCACCCTCATCACAGCCCTAAACTAGTCACCTTCTCAACCCACCCTTCATCACGGCCCTAAACTAGTCACCTTCTCAACCCACCCCTCATCACAGCCCTAAACTAGTCACCTCCTCAACCCACCCTCATCACAGCCCTAATCTAGTCAACTTCACAACCCACCCTCATCACAGCCCTAAACTAGTCACCTTCTCAACCCACCCTCATCACAGCCCTAAACTAGTTACCTTCTCAACCCACCCTTCATCACGGCCCTAAACTAGTCACCTTCTCAACCCACCCTTCATCACAGCCCTAAACTAGTCACCTTCTCAACCCACCCTCATCACCGCCCTAAACTAGTCACCTTCTCAACCCACCCTTCATCACCGCCCTAAACTAGTCACCTTCTCAACCCACCCCTCATCACCGCCCTAAACTAGTCACCTTCTCAACCCACCCTTCATCACCGCCCTAAACTAGTCACCTTCTCAACCCACCCTTCATCACAGCCCTAAACTAGTCACCTCCTCAACCCACCCTCATCACAGCCCTAAACTAGTCACCTTCACAACCCACCCTTCATCACCGCCTAAACTAGTCACCTTCTCAACCCACCCTTCATCACCGCCCTAAACTAGTCACCTCCTTCTCAACCCACCCTTCATCACGGCCCTAAACTAGTCACCTCCTCAACCCACCCTTCATCACAGCCCTAAACTAGTCACCTCCTTCTCAACCCACCCTTCATCACGGCCCTAAACTAGTCACCTTCTCAACCCACCCTTCATCACGGCCCTAAACTAGTCACCTCCTTCTCAACCCACCCTTCATCACAGCCCTAAACTAGTCACCTTCTCAACCCACTCTTCATCACCGCCCTAAACTAGTCACCTTCTCAACCCACCCTTCATCACAGCCCTAAACTAGTCACCTTCTCAACCCACCCTTCATCACAGCCCTAAACTAGTCACCTTCTCAACCCACCCTTCATCACAGCCCTAAACTAGTCACCTTCTCAACCCACCCTTCATCACAGCCCTAAACTAGTCACCTTCTCAACCCACCCTTCATCACAGCCCTAAACTAGTCACCTTCTCAACCCACCCTTCATCACAGCCCTAAACTAGTCACCTTCTCAACCCACCCTTCATCACAGCCCTAAACTAGTCACCTCCTCAACCCACCCTTCATCACAGCCCTAAACTAGTCACCTCCTTCTCAACCCACCCTTCATCACGGCCCTAAACTAGTCACCTTCTCAACCCACCCTTCATCACGGCCCTAAACTAGTCACCTCCTCAACCCACCCTTCATCACAGCCCTAAACTAGTCACCTCCTTCTCAACCCACCCTTCATCACGGCCCTAAACTAGTCACCTTCTCAACCCACCCTTCATCACGGCCCTAAACTAGTCACCTCCTTCTCAACCCATCCTTCATCACAGCCCTAAACTAGTCACCTTCTCAACCCACCCTTCATCACCGCCCTAAACTAGTCACCTTCTCAACCCACCCTTCATCACAGCCCTAAACTAGTCACCTTCTCAACCCACCCTTCATCACCGCCCTAAACTAGTCACCTTCTCAATCCACCCTTCATCACCGCCCTAAACTAGTCACCTTCTCAACCCACCCTTCATCACGGCCCTAAACTAGTCACCTTCTCAACCCACCCCTCATCACCGCCCTAAACTAGTCACCTTCACAACCCACCCTTCATCACGGCCCTAAACTAGTCACCTCCTTCTCAACCCACCCTTCATCACGGCCCTAAACTAGTCACCTCCTTCTCAACCCACCCTTCATCACGGCCCTAAACTAGTCACCTCCTTCTCAACCCACCCTTCATCACGGCCCTAAACTAGTCACCTCCTTCTCAACCCACCCTTCATCACGGCCCTAAACTAGTCACCTTCTCAACCCACCCTTCATCACGGCCCTAAACTAGTCACCTCCTTCTCAACCCACCCTTCATCACAGCCCTAAACTAGTCACCTTCTCAACCCACCCTTCATCACCGCCCTAAACTAGTCACCTTCTCAACCCACCCTTCATCACAGCCCTAAACTAGTCACCTTCTCAACCCACCCTTCATCACCGCCCTAAACTAGTCACCTTCTCAATCCACCCTTCATCACCGCCCTAAACTAGTCACCTCCTTCTCAACCCACCCTCATCACCGCCCTAAACTAGTCACCTCCTTCTCAACCCACCCTTCATCACAGCCCTAAACTAGTCACCTCCTTCTCAACCCACCCTTCATCACAGCCCTAAACTAGTCACCTCCTTCTCAACCCACCCTTCATCACAGCCCTAAACTAGTCACCTCCTTCTCAACCCACCCTTCATCACAGCCCTAAACTAGTCACCTCCTTCTCAACCCACCCTTCATCACAGCCCTAAACTAGTCACCTTCTCAACCCACCCTCATCACCGCCCTAAACTAGTCACCTTCTCAACCCACCCTTCATCACCGCCCTAAACTAGTCACCTTCTCAACCCACCCCTCATCACCGCCCTAAACTAGTCACCTTCTCAACCCACCCTTCATCACCGCCCTAAACTAGTCACCTTCTCAACCCACCCTTCATCACAGCCCTAAACTAGTCACCTCCTCAACCCACCCTCATCACAGCCCTAAACTAGTCACCTTCACAACCCACCCTTCATCACCGCCCTAAACTAGTCACCTTCTCAACCCACCCTTCATCACCGCCCTAAACTAGTCACCTCCTTCTCAACCCACCCTTCATCACGGCCCTAAACTAGTCACCTCCTCAACCCACCCTTCATCACAGCCCTAAACTAGTCACCTCCTTCTCAACCCACCCTTCATCACGGCCCTAAACTAGTCACCTTCTCAACCCACCCTTCATCACGGCCCTAAACTAGTCGCCTCCTTCTCAACCCACCCTTCATCACAGCCCTAAACTAGTCACCTTCTCAACCCACCCTTCATCACCGCCCTAAACTAGTCACCTTCTCAACCCACCCTTCATCACAGCCCTAAACTAGTCACCTTCCAACCCACCCTTCATCACAGCCCTAAACTAGTCACCTTCTCAACCCACCCTTCATCACAGCCCTAAACTAGTCACCTTCTCAACCCACCCTTCATCACAGCCCTAAACTAGTCACCTTCTCAACCCACCCTTCATCACGGCCCTAAACTAGTCACCACCTTCTCAACCCACCCTTCATCACGGCCCTAAACTAGTCACCTCCTCAACCCACCCTTCATCACGGCCCTAAACTAGTCACCTCCTTCTCAACCCACCCTTCATCACGGCCCTAAACTAGTCACCTTCTCAACCCACCCTTCATCACGGCCCTAAACTAGTCACCTCCTCAACCCACCCTTCATCACAGCCCTAAACTAGTCACCTCCTTCTCAACCCACCCTTCATCACGGCCCTAAACTAGTCACCTTCTCAACCCACCCTTCATCACGGCCCTAAACTAGTCACCTCCTTCTCAACCCACCCTTCATCACAGCCCTAAACTAGTCACCTTCACAACCCACCCTCATCACAGCCCTAAACTAGTCACCTTCTCAACCCACCCTTCATCACAGCCCTAAACTAGTCACCTTCTCAACCCACCCTTCATCACCGCCCTAAACTAGTCACCTTCTCAATCCACCCTTCATCACCGCCCTAAACTAGTCACCTTCTCAACCCACCCTTCATCACGGCCCTAAACTAGTCACCTCCTTCTCAACCCACCCTTCATCACGGCCCTAAACTAGTCACCTCCTTCTCAACCCACCCTTCATCACGGCCCTAAACTAGTCACATCCTTCTCAACCCACCCTTCATCACGGCCCTTAACTAGTCACCTCCTTCTCAACCCACCCTTCATCACGGCCCTAAACTAGTCACCTTCTCAACCCACCCTTCATCACGGCCCTAAACTAGTCACCTCCTTCTCAACCCACCCTTCATCACAGCCCTAAACTAGTCACCTTCTCAACCCACCCTTCATCACCGCCCTAAACTAGTCACCTTCTCAACCCACCCTTCATCACAGCCCTAAACTAGTCACCTTCTCAACCCACCCTTCATCACCGCCCTAAACTAGTCACCTTCTCAATCCACCCTTCATCAGCGCCCTAAACTAGTCACCTCCTTCTCAACCCACCCTCATCACCGCCCTAAACTAGTCACCTTCTCAACCCACCCTCATCCCCAACCCTAAACTAGTCACCTTCTCAACCCACCCTTCATCACCGCCCTAAACTAGTCACCTTCTCAACCCACCCTTCATCACCGCCCTAAACTAGTCACCTTCTCAACCCACCCTTCATCACGGCCCTAAACTAGTCACCTCCTTCTCAACCCACAACAGACAGCTATTATCACTTCAGACTGTCTTAAAAACTATACGTCATCCCAGAGAGTTGCTTTAGAATAAACGCTATAGAATAAAGTAAACCAAGCGACCACCTTTTACAGCGAAACATATTTATCTCTGAGCAGATTGCTGATAGTGGTCTCTGACCCGTTCTGTAAAAGCCACTCTTATAAACACATTGTGTAAACGTTACCAGACTTTTAGATATCCTGAAGAGACGACACAGGAGAGAACCACCTTAGAAGTGATCCTAACCCTCTCTCTCTCTCTCTCTCGCTCTTTCCATCTCTCTCCGTGTAACTCTCCCTCCCTCCCTCCCTCAACGCAGCAGTAGACTTACAGAACATACAGTACATAGTCTGTCCAGGATCAGACATGCTAGCTGGCATATACCTTCCCCTTGAGCCCTGAACACACACACACACACAGGCTGCATGGATCTCAGTACAGCTCCCAGCCACAGGGATTCAGTTCATACGTGTTCTGACAGAAAACCCTGGTTGCCTACTGTCTTTTTCTCCTACATTCTTTCTCTCTATCAATCTATCAAAACACACTTTCCACTTTAACACAAACTAAGACAACGTACAATCTCTCCGTCTCCGTCTCCCTCTCCCTTTCCCTCTCCATCTCCCTCTCCCTCTCCCGTTCCCTCTCCATCTCCCTCTCCCTTTCCCTTTCCCTCTCCATCTCCCTCTCCCTTTCCCTTTCCATCTCCATCTCCCTTTCCCTCTCCATCTCCCTCTCCCTCTCCATCTCCCTTTCCCTCTCCATCTCCATCTCAATCTCCATCTCCCTTTCCCTTTCCCTCTTCATCTCCATATCCCTCTCCCTTTCCCTTTCCCTCTCCATCTCCATTTCCATCTCCCTCTCTGTCTCCATCTCCCTCTCCCTGTCCCTCTCTGTCTCCATCTCCCTCTACCTTTCCCTCTCCCTTTCCCTCTCCCTCTCTGTCTCCGTCTCCATCTCCCTCTCGGTCTCCCTCTCAGTCTCGATCTCCCTCTCCATCTCCCTCTCTGTCTCCATCTCCCTCTCCGTCTCCCTCTCCGTCTCACTCTCCCTGTCCCTTTCCCTCTCCCTCTCCCTCTCCATCTCCCTCTCAGTCTCCCTCTCCCTCTCCCTCTCAGTCTCCCTATCCCTCACTGTCTCCCTCTCTGTCTCCTTCTCCGTCTCCCTCTCCCTCTCCATCTCCATCTCCATCTCCATCTCCCTCTCCCTCTCCATCTCCCTCTCTGTCTCCATCTCCCTCTCTGTCTCCCTCTCACTCTCTGTCTCCCTCTCCCTCTCCTTCTCCGTCTCCCTCTCCCATTCCCTCTCCCTCTCCCTTTCCCTCTCCCTCTCTGTCTCCCTCTCCCTTTCCCTTTCCCTCTCCCTCTCCGTCTCCATCTCCATCTCCCTCTCCATCTCCCTCTCAGTCTCCCTCTCCCTCTCCATCTCCATCTCCCTCTCTGTCTCCCTCTCCCTCTCTGTCTCCCTCTCCCTCTCTGTCTCCCTCTCCGTCTCCATCTCCCTCTCCATCTCCATTTCCATCTCCCTCTCCGTCTCCATCTCCTAATCCCTCTCCCTCTCCCTCTCTGTCTCCATCTCCCTCTCCGTCTCCATCTCCCTCTCCCTTTCCCTCTCTCTCTCTGTCTCCCTCTCCATCTCCCTCTCCGTCTCCCTCTCCCTCTCCCTCTCTGTCTCCATCTCCCTCTCCATCTCCCTCTCCCTCTCCCTCTCCATCTCCGTCTCCCACTCCCTCTCCATCTCCATCTCCGTCTCTGTCTCCCTCTCCGTCTCCGTCTCCCTCTTCATCTCTGTCTCGTACAATCTCTCCTTCTTCATCTCGTTCTCCTTCTCCCTCTCCGTCTCCATCTCCCTCTCGGTCTCCCTCTCAGTCTCGATCTCCCTCTCCCTCTCCATCTCCCTCTCCGTCTCCATCTCCCTCTCCGTCTCCCTCTCCCTGTCCCTTTCCCTCTCCCTCTCCCTCTCCGTCTCCCTCTCCGTCTCCATCACCCTCTCCCTCTCTCTCTCCATCTCCCTCTCCATCTCCATCTCCCTCTCCCTCTCTGTCTCCCTCTCCGTCTCCATCTACCTCCCCTCTCCATCTCCATCTCCCTCTCCATCTCCCTCTCCCTCTCTGTCTCCCTCTCCGTCTGCATCTCCCTCTCCATCTCCCTCTCCCTCTCTGTCTCCCTCTCCGTCTCCATCTCCTCTCCGTCTCCGTCTCCATCTCCCTTTCCCTCTCCCTCTCCCTCTCTGTCTCCCTCTCCGTCTCCCTCTCCGTCTCCATCTGCCTCTCCCTCTCCGTCTCCATCTCCCTCACCATCTCCCTCTCTGTCTCCATCTCCATCTCCCTTTCCTTCTCCCTCTCTGTCTCCATCCGTCCCTCTCCTCTCCCTCTCTGTCTCCCTCTCCGTCTCCATCTCCCTCTCCCTCTCAGTCTCCCTCTCCGTCTCCATCTCCCTCTCCATCTCCCTCTCCCTCTCTGTCTCCCTCTCCGTCTCCATCTCCCTCTCAGTCTCGATCTCCCTCTCCCTCTCCCTCTCCATCACTCTCTCAGTCTCCATCTCCCTCTCCGTCTCCCTCTACCTCTCCGTCTCCCTTTCCCTTTCCCTCTCCCTCTCCGTCTCCCTCTCCCTCTCCGTCTCCCTCTCCGTCGCCATCACCCTCTCCTTCTCCTCTCCATCTCCCTCTCCATCTCCCTCTCCCTCTCTGTCTCCCTCTCCGTCTCCCTCTCCCTCCCTCTCTGTCTCCTCTCCCTCTCCCTCTCCCTCTCCTCCATCTCTCCGTCTCCCTCTCCTCTCCCTCTCCCATCTCCATCTCCCTCTCCATCTCCCTCTCCCTCTCCTCCCTCTCCGTCTCCATCACCCTCTCCTTCTCCTCTCCCTCTCCCTCCTATCTCCCTCTCCCTCTCTGTCTCCCTCTCCGTCTCCCTCTCCCTCCCTCTCTGTCTCCCTCTCCGTCTCCATCTACCTCTCCCTCTCCATCTCCATCTCCCTCTCCATCTCCCTCTCCCTCTCTGTCTCCCTCTCCGTCTCCATCTCCCTCTCAGTCCGATCTCCCTCTCCCTCTCTGTCTCCCTCTCCTCAGTCTCCATCTCCCTCTCCCTCTCCCTCTCCATCTCCCTTCCCCTCTCCCTCTCCCTCCCTCTCCCTCTCCCTCTCCCGTCTCCATCTCCCTCTCCATCTCCATCTCCCTCTCTGTCTCCCTCTCCGTCTCCATCTCCCTCTCCTCTCCCTCTCGGTCTCCCATCTCCATCTCTCCATCTCCCTCTCCTGTCTCCCTCTCTCCATCTCCCTCTCCATCTCCATCTCCCTCTCTGTCTCCCTCTCCGTCTCCATCTCCCTCTCCCTCTCCCTCTCCATCTCCCTCTCCCTCTCCATCTCCATCTCCCTCTCTGTCTCCCTCTCCGTCTCCATCTCCCTCTCCCCCTCTCCATCTCCCTCTCCGTCTCCATCTCCCTCCATCCCCCTCTCCATCTCCTCCATCTCCATCCCTCCATCTCCTCCCTCTCCTCCTCCCTCTCCGTCTCCCTCTCCATCTCCCCTCTCCATCCCCCTCTCTCCCTCTCCATCTGCCTCTCCCTCTCACTCTCTGTCTCCATATCCCTCTCCATCTCCCTCTCCATCTCCATCTCCGTCTCCGTCTCCCTCTCCCTCTCCATCTCCATCTCCGTCTCTGTCTCCCTCTCCGTCTACGTCTCCCTCTTCATCTCTGTCTCGTACAATCTCTCCTTCTTCATCTCGTTCTCCTTCTCCCTCTCCGTCTCCGTCTCCCTCTTCATCTCTGTCTCGTACAATCTCTCCTTCTTCATCTCGTTCTCCTTCTCCCACTCCGTCTCTGTCTTCCTCTCCGTCTCCCTCTCCGTCTCCCTCTCCATCTCCCTCTCCCTCTCTGTCTCCCTCTCCGTCTCCATCTCCCTCTCGGTCTCCCTCTCAGTCTCGATCTCCCTCTCCCTCTCCATCTCCCTCTCCGTCTCCCTCTCAGTCTCCCTGTCCCTTTCCCTCTCCCTCTCCGTCTCCCTCTCCGTCTCCATCACCCTCTCCCTCTCTCTCTCCATCTCCCTCTCCGTCTCCATCTCCCTCTCCCTCTCTGTCTCCCTCTCCGTCTCCATCTACCTCCCCCTCTCCATCTCCATCTCCCTCTCCATCTCCCTCTCCCTCTCTGTCTCCCTCTCCGTCTGCATCTCCCTCTCCATCTCCCTCTCCCCTCTGTCTCCCTCTCCGTCTCCGTCTCCATCTCCCTCTCCGTCTCCCTCTCCCTCTCTGTCTCCCTCTCCGTCTCCATCTGCCTCTCACTCTCCGTCTCCATCTCCCTCTCTATCTCCCTCTCCCTCTCCATCTCCGTCTCCCTCTCCATTTCCATCTCCGTCTCTGTCTCCCTCTCCGTCTCCGTCTCCCTCTTCATCTCTGTCTCGTACAATCTCTCCTTCTTCATCTCGTTCTCCTTCTCCCACTCCGTCTCTGTCTTCCTCTCCCTCTCCCTCTCCATCTTCCTCTACCCTCTCCATCTCCCTCTCCCTCTCCGTCTCCGTCTCTCTTTCCCTCTCCCTCTCCGTCTCCATCTCCGTCTGTCTCCCTCTCCGTCTGTCTCCCTCTCCGTCTCCCTCTCCCTCTCCGTCTCTCTCTCCCTCTCTGTCTGTCTGTCTCCTTCTCCCTCTCCCTCTCCATCCCCGTCTCTGTCTCCCTCTCCCTCTCTGTCACCCTCTCCGTCTCCATCTCTTTCTCCCTCTCCGTCACCCTCTCCATCTCCGTCTCCCTCTCCGTCTCTGCCTCCCTCTCCGTCTCTGTCACCCTCTCCATCTCCATCTCTTTCTCCCTCTCCCTCTCCCTCTCCGTCTCCCTCTCTGTCACCCTCTCCAACTCCGTCTCCCTCTCCGTCGCCCTCTCCCTCTTCATCTCGTTCTCCGTCTCCCTCTCCCTCTCAGTCTCCCTTTCCATCTTCCTCTACCTCTTCATCTCCTTCTCCCTCTCATTCTCCCTCTCTGTCTCCCTCTCCCTCTCCATCAAAACACTTTATTGAAAACATAAAGTGAGACAAAGAACATGTTTATGTTGAGGTGGTGCTTTCAAGCCCTGTGTGTTTAAACCATCTCAGTCTCTTATCCACTCGGTTCGGTCTTTCCCACACAAGTCTTCAGTCTCGCTCTCAAATCAAATCAAAGTTTATTGGTCGCAGATGCAGTGAAATGCTTGTGTTTCTAGCTCCAACAGTAATACCTAGCAATGTGTTTGTGTTTCTAGCTCCAACAGGAATACCAAGCAATGTGCTTGTGTTTCTAGTTCCAACAGTAATACCTAACAATATGCTTGTGTTTCTAGCTCCAACAGTAATACCTAACAATATGCTTGTGTTTTTAGCTCCAACAGTAATACCCAACAATATGCTTGTGTTTCTAGCTCCAACAGTAATACCTAGCAATGTGTTTGTGTTTCTAGCTCCAACAGTAATACCTAACAATATGCTCCAACAGTAATACCTAACAATATGCTTGTGTTTCTAGCTCCAACAGTAATACCTAGCAATATGCTTGTGTTTCTAGCTCCAACAGTAATACCTAACAATATGCTTGTGTTTCTAGCTCCAACAGTAATACCTAACAATATGCTTGTGTTTCTAGCTCCAACAGTAATGCCTAACAATATGCTTGTGTTTCTAGCTCCAACAGTAATACCTAACAATATGCTTGTGTTTCTAGCTCCAACAGTAATACCTAGCAATATGCTTGTGTTTCTAGCTCCAACAGTAATACCTAGCAATGTGTTTGTGTTTCTAGCTCCAACAGTAATACCTAGCAATATGCTTGTGTTTCTAGCTCCAACAGTAATACCCAACAATATGCTTGTGTTTCTAGCTCCAACAGTAATACCTAACTATGTGTTTGTGTTTCTAGCTCCAACAGTAATACCTAACAATATGCTTGTGTTTCTAGCTCCAACAGTAATACCTAACAATGTGTTTGTGTTTCTAGCTCCAACAGTAATACCTAGCAATGTGTTTGTGTTTCTAGCTCCAACAGTAATACCTAACAATGTGTTTGTGTTTCTAGCTCCAACAGTAATACCTAACAATATGCTTGTGTTTCTAGCTCCAACAGTAATACCTAACAATGTGTTTGTGTTTCTAGCTCCAACAGTAATACCTAACAATGTGTTTGTGTTTCTAGCTCCAACAGTAATACCTAACAATGTGTTTGTGTTTCTAGCTC
>NC_088229.1:76721785-76769285 GCF_036934945.1 Oncorhynchus masou masou
TTAGGATTAGGGTTAGGGTTAGGGTTAGGATTAGGGTTAGGATTAGGATTAGGATTAGGGTTAGGATTAGGATTTAGGTTAGAGTTAGGATTAGGGTTAGGATTAGGGTTAGGGTTAGGGTTAGGATTAGGGTTAGGGTTAGGATTAGGGTTAGGATTAGGATTAGGGTTAGGATTAGGGTTAGGGTTAGGATTAGGGTTAGGATTAGGGTTAGGATTAGGGTTAGGGTTAGGATTAGGGTTAGGGTTATGATTAGGGTTAGGGTTAGGATTAGGGTTAGGATTAGGATTAGGGTTAGGATTAGGATTAGGATTAGGATTAGGGTTAGGATTAGGGTTAGGGTTAGGGTTAGGATTAGGGTTAGGATTAGGGTTAGGATTAGGATTAGGGTTAGGATTAGGGTTAGGATTAGGGTTAGGGTTAGGATTAAGGTTAGGATTAGGGTTAGGATTAGGGTTAGGATTAGGGTTAGGGTTATTTTTGATACCCTCTTCTTGTACATCGTGTCGGATCAGTAGTAAAAACTGCATTGGAGCTCCGGTGGACTAAGTCAGTCCACTTCAACCAGGCACCCTGAGATGGACTGAGTCAGTCAGCACTCCAACCACGCCCTGAGAGCGACTGAGTCAGTCAGCACTCCAACCACACACCCTGAGATGGACTGAGTCAGTCAGCACTTCAACCAGGCAACCTGAGATGGACTGAGTCAGTCAGCACTCCAATCAGGCACCCTGAGATGGACTGAGTCAGTCAGCACTCCAATCAGGCACCCTGAGATGGACTGAGTCAGTCAGCACTCCAATCAGGCAACCTGAGATGGACTGAGTCAGTCAGCACTCCAATCAGGCAACCTGAGATGGACTGAGTCAGTCAGCACTCCAATCAGGCACCCTGAGATGGACTGAGTCAGTCAGCACTCCAACCAGGCAACCTGAGATGGACTGAGTCAGTCAGCACTCCAACCACGCCCTGAGAGCGACTGAGTCAGTCAGCACTCCAATCAGGCACCCTGAGATGGACTGAGTCAGTCAGCACTCCAATCAGGCACCCTGAGATGGACTGAGTCAGTCAGCACTCCAATCAGGCACCCTGAGATGGACTGAGTCAGTCAGCACTCCAATCAGGCACCCTGAGATGGACTGAGTCAGTCAGCACTCCAACCAGGCACCCTGAGATGGACTGAGTAAGTCAGCACTCCAATCAGGCACGCTGAGATGGACTGAGTCAGTCAGTACTCCAATCAGGCACCCTGAGATGGACTGAGTTAGTCAGCACTCCAATCAGGCACCCTGAGATGGACTGAGTCAGTCAGCACTCCAATCAGGCACCCTGAGATGGACTGAGTCAGTCAGCACTCCAATCAGGCAACCTGAGATGGACTGAGTCAGTCAGCACTCCAATCAGGCACCCTGAGATGGACTGAGTCAGTCAGCACTCCAATCAGGCACCCTGAGATGGACTGAGTCAGTCAGCACTCCAATCAGGCACCCTGAGATGGACTGAGTCAGTCAGCACTCCAATCAGGCACCCTGAGATGGACTGAGTCAGTCAGCACTCCAATCAGGCACCCTGAGATGGACTGAGTCAGTCAGCACTCCAATCAGGCACCCTGAGATGGACTGAGTCAGTCAGCACTCCAATCAGGCAACCTGAGATGGACTGAGTCAGTCAGCACTCCAATCAGGCAACCTGAGATGGACTGAGTCAGTCAGCACTCCAATCAGGCACCCTGAGATGGACTGAGTCAGTCAGCACTCCAATCAGGCACCCTGAGATGGACTGAGTCAGTCAGCACTCCAATCAGGCACCCTGAGATGGACTGAGTCAGTCAGCACTCCAATCAGGCAACCTGAGATGGACTGAGTCAGTCAGCACTCCAATCAGGCACCCTGAGATGGACTGAGTCAGTCAGCACTCCAACCAGGCAACCTGAGATGGACTGAGTCAGTCAGCACTCCAACCACGCCCTGAGAGCGACTGAGTCAGTCAGCACTCCAATCAGGCACCCTGAGATGGACTGAGTCAGTCAGCACTCCAATCAGGCACCCTGAGATGGACTGAGTCAGTCAGCACTCCAATCAGGCACCCTGAGATGGACTGAGTCAGTCAGCACTCCAATCAGGCACCCTGAGATGGACTGAGTCAGTCAGCACTCCAACCAGGCACCCTGAGATGGACTGAATAAGTCAGCACTCCAATCAGGCACGCTGAGATGGACTGAGTCAGTCAGTACTCCAATCAGGCACCCTGAGATGGACTGAGTTAGTCAGCACTCCAATCAGGCACCCTGAGATGGACTGAGTCAGTCAGCACTTCAACCAGGCAACCTGAGATGGACTGAGTCAGTCAGCACTCCAATCAGGCACCCTGAGATGGACTGAGTCAGTCAGCACTCCAATCAGGCACCCTGAGATGGACTGAGTCAGTCAGCACTCCAATCAGGCACCCTGAGATGGACTGAGTCAGTCAGCACTCCAATCAGGCACCCTGAGATGGACTGAGTCAGTCAGCACTCCAATCAGGCAACCTGAGATGGACTGAGTCAGTCAGCACTCCAATCAGGCACCCTGAGATGGACTGAGTCAGTCAGCACTCCAATCAGGCAACCTGAGATGGACTGAGTCAGTCAGCACTCCAATCAGGCACCCTGAGATGGACTGAGTCAGTCAGCACTCCAATCAGGCACCCTGAGATGGACTGAGTCAGTCAGCACTCCAATCAGGCAACCTGAGATGGACTGAGTCAGTCAGCACTCCAATCAGGCACCCTGAGATGGACTGAGTCAGTCAGCACTCCAATCAGGCAACCTGAGATGGACTGAGTCAGTCAGCACTCCAATCAGGCACCCTGAGATGGACTGAGTCAGTCAGCACTCCAATCAGGCACCCTGAGATGGACTGAGTCAGTCAGCACTCCAATCAGGCACCCTGAGATGGACTGAGTCAGTCAGCACTCCAATCAGGCACCCTGAGATGGACTGAGTCAGTCAGCACTCCAATCAGGCACCCTGAGATGGACTGAGTCAGTCAGCACTCCAATCAGGCAACCTGAGATGGACTGAGTCAGTCAGCACTCCAATCAGGCACCCTGAGATGGGCTGAGTCAGTCAGCACTCCAATCAGGCACCCTGAGATGGACTGAGTCAGTCAGCACTCCAACCAGGCACCCTGAGATGGACTGAGTCAGTCAGCACTCCAACCAGGCACCCTGAGATGGACTGAGTCAGTCAGCACTCCAATCAGGCACCCTGAGATGGACTGAGTCAGTCAGCACTTCAATCAGGCACCCTGAGATGGACTGAGTCAGTCAGCACTCCAATCAGAAACCCTGAGATGGACTGAGTCAGTCAGCACTCCAATCAGGCACCCTGAGATGGACTGAGTCAGTCAGCACTCCAATCAGGCACCCTGAGATGGACTGAGTCAGTCAGCACTCCAATCAGGCACCCTGAGATGGACTGAGTCAGTCAGCACTCCAACCAGGCAACCTGAGATGGACTGAGTCAGTCAGCACTCCAATCAGAAACCCTGAGATGGACTGAGTCAGTCAGCACTCCAATCAGGCACCCTGAGATGGACTGAGTCAGTCAGCACTCCAATCAGGCACCCTGAGATGGACTGAGTCAGTCAGCACTCCAATCAGGCACCCTGAGATGGACTGAGTCAGTCAGCACTCCAACCACGCCCTGAGAGCGACTGAGTCAGTCAGCACTCCAATCAGGCACCCTGAGATGGACTGAGTCAGTCAGCACTCCAATCAGGCAACCTGAGATGGACTGAGTCAGTCAGCACTCCAATCAGGCAACCTGAGATGGACTGAGTCAGTCAGCACTCCAATCAGGCACCCTGAGATGGACTGAGTCAGTCAGCACTCCAATCAGGCACCCTGAGATGGACTGAGTCAGTCAGCACTCCAATCAGGCACCCTGAGATGGACTGAGTCAGTCAGCACTCCAACCAGGCACCCTGAGATGGACTGAGTCAGTCAGCACTCCAATCAGGCACCCTGAGATGGGCTGAGTCAGTCAGCACTCCAATCAGTTACCCTGAGATGGACTGAGTCAGTCAGCACTCCAACCAGGCACCCTGAGATGGACTGAGTCAGTCAGCACTCCAATCAGGCACCCTGAGATGGACTGAGTCAGTCAGCACTTCAATCAGGCACCCTGAGATGGACTGAGTCAGTCAGCACTCCAATCAGAAACCCTGAGATGGACTGAGTCAGTCAGCACTCCAATCAGGCACCCTGAGATGGACTGAGTCAGTCAGCACTCCAATCAGGCACCCTGAGATGGACTGAGTCAGTCAGTACTCCAATCAGGCACCCTGAGATGGACTGAGTCAGCACTCCAATCAGGCACCCTGAGATGGACTGAGTCAGTCAGCACTCCAATCAGGCACCCTGAGATGGACTGAGTCAGTCAGTACTCCAATCAGGCACCCTGAGATGGACTGAGTCAGTCAGCACTCCAACCACGCCCTGAGATGGACTGAGTCAGTCAGCACTCCAATCAGGCACACTGAGATGGACTGAGTCAGTCAGCACTCCAATCAGGCACCCTGAGATGGACTGAGTCAGTCAGCACTCCAATCAGGCACCCTGAGATGGACTGAGTCAGTCAGCACTCCAATCAGGCACCCTGAGATGGACTGAGTCAGTCAGCACTCCAACCAGGCACCCTGAGAAGGACTGAGTCAGTCAGCACTCCAACCAGGCACCCTGAGATGGACTGAGTCAGTCAGCACTCCAATCAGGCACCCTGAGATGGACTGAGTCAGTCAGTACTCCAATCAGGCACCCTGAGATGGACTGAGTCAGTCAGCACTCCAATAGGGCACCCTGAGATGGACTGAGTCAGTCAGCACTCCAATCAGGCACCCTGAGATGGACTGAGTCAGTCAGCACTCCAATCAGGCACCCTGAGATGGACTGAGTCAGTCAGCACTCCAACCACGCCCTGAGAGCAACTGAGTCAGTCAGCACTTCAATCAGGCACCCTGAGATGGACTGAGTCAGTCAGTACTCCAATCAGGCACCCTGAGATGGACTGAGTCAGCACTCCAATCAGGCACCCTGAGATGGACTGAGTCAGTCAGCACTCCAACCAGGCACCACTCAATGCCACATAAACCCAGTGTAATACGAGAGATTCCATGTGGCTGAGGTAACTAGATTGGAATACGGGATCACGGCGCTGATGGCATTAGTGAGGTCCCAAATGGCACCCTATTCCCTATATAGTGAACTACTTTTGACCAGGGCTCATGCGGCGGTATAGGAATTAGGGTGCTCTTTGGGATGTGTCCACTGTGTGTCTAACAACAAAAGCTAGATATCCATCTCTCTATGGTAGGCTGTTCAGCCTTAGTCTGCATTGTTGCCGGGTGGAAGTGATTCAGTCATTGACTCGTTCCAAAGCTCAGCTCAGTGAGGACAGGACAGAACAACAGGACTAGGGACTGCCAGTGTGTCTGGCTCAGTGTGTTGTCCAGTATGCAGGGTTAGGGCTAAGAGGTTAGCTCAGTGAGGACAGGACAGAACAACAGGCCTAGGGACTGCCAGTGTGTCTGGCTCAGTGTGTTGTCTAGTATGCAGGGTTAGGGCTAAGAGGTTAGCTCAGTGTGTTGTCTAGTATGCAGGGTTAGGGCTAAGAGGTTAGTTCAGTGTGTTGTCCAGTATGCAGGGTTAGGGCTAAGAGGTTAGCTCAGTGTGTTGTCTAGTATGCAGGGTTAGGGCTAAGTTAGCTCAGTGTGCTGTCTAGTATGCGGGGTTAGGGCTAAGAGGTTAGCTCAGTGTGTTGTCCAGTATGCAGGGTTAGGGCTAAGTTAGCTCAGTGTGTTGTCTAGTAAGCAGGGTTAGGGCTAAGAGGTTAGTTCAGTGTGTTGTCCAGTATGCAGGGTTAGGGCTAAGAGGTTAGCTCAGTGTGTTGTCTAGTATGCAGGGTTAGGGCTAAGAGGTTAGCTCAGTGTGTTGTCTAGTATGCAGGGTTAGGGCTAAGAGGTTAGCTCAGTGTGTTGTCTAGTATGCAGGGTTAGGGCTAAGAGGTTAGTTCAGTGTGTTGTCCAGTATGCAGGGTTAGGGCTAAGAGGTTAGCTCAGTGTGTTGTCTAGTATGCAGGGTTAGGGCTAAGAAGTTAGCTCAGTGTGTTGTCTAGTATGCAGGGTTAGGGCTAAGAGGTTAGCTCAGTGTGTTGTCTAGTATGCAGGGTTAGGGCTAAGAGGTTAGTTCAGTGTGTTGTCCAGTATGCAGGGTTAGGGCTAAGAGGTTAGTTCAGTGTGCTGTCTAGTATGCAGGGTTAGGGCTAAGAGGTTAGCTCAGTGTGTTGTCTAGTATGCAGGGTTAGGGCTAAGAGGTTAGCTCAGTGTGTTGTCTAGTAAGCAGGGTTAGGGCTAAGAGGTTAGCTCAGTGTGTTGTCTAGTATGCAGGGTTAGGGCTAAGTTAGCTCAGTGTGTTGTCTAGTATGCGGGGTTAGGGCTAAGAGGTTAGCTCAGTGTGCTGTCTAGTATGCGGGGTTAGGGCTAAGAGGTTAGTTCAGTGTGTTGTCTAGTATGCAGGGTTAGGGCTAAGAGGTTAGTTCAGTGTGTTGTCCAGTTTGCAGGGTTAGGGCTAAGAGGTTAGCTCAGTGTGTTGTCCAGTATGCAGGGTTAGGGCTAAGAGGTTACCTCAGTGTGCTGTCTAGTAAGCAGGGTTAGGGCTAAGAGGTTAGCTCAGTGTGCTGTCTAGTATGCAGGGTTAGGGCTAAGAGGTTAGTTCAGTGTGTTGTCTAGTATGCAGGGTTAGGGCTAAGAGGTTAGTTCAGTGTGTTGTCCAGTATGCAGGGTTAGGGCTAAGAGGTTAGCTCAGTGTGCTGTCTAGTATGCGGGGTTAGGGCTAAGAGGTTAGTTCAGTGTGTTGTCTAGTATGCAGGGTTAGGGCTAAGAGGTTAGTTCAGTGTGTTGTCCAGTTTGCAGGGTTAGGGCTAAGAGGTTAGCTCAGTGTGTTGTCCAGTATGCAGGGTTAGGGCTAAGAGGTTAGTTCAGTGAGCTGTCCAGTATGCAGGGTTAGGGCTAAGAGGTTAGTTCAGTGTGCTGTCCAGTATGCAGGGTTAGGGCTAAGAGGTTAGTTCAGTGTGTTGTCTAGTATGCAGGGTTAGGGCTAAGAGGTTAGCTCAGTGTGTTGTCTAGTATGCAGGGTTAGGGCTAAGAGGTTAGCTCAGTGTGTTGTCTAGTATGCAGGGTTAGGGCTAAGAGGTTAGTTCAGTGGGTTGTCTAGTATGCAGGGTTAGGGCTAAGAGGTTAGCTCAGTGTGTTGTCTAGTATGCAGGGTTAGGGCTAAGTTAGCTCAGTGTGCTGTCTAGTATGCGGGGTTAGGGCTAAGAGGTTAGCTCAGTGTGCTGTCTAGTATGCAGGGTTAGGGCTAAGAGGTTAGTTCAGTGTGTTGTCTAGTATGCAGGGTTAGGGCTAAGAGGTTAGCTCAGTGTGTTGTCTAGTATGCAGGGTTAGGGCTAAGAGGTTAGCTCAGTGTGTTGTCTAGTATGCAGGGTTAGGGCTAAGAGGTTAGCTCAGTGTGTTGTCCAGTATGCAGGGTTAGGGCTAAGAGGTTAGTTCAGTGTGTTGTCCAGTATGCAGGGTTAGGGCTAAGAGGTTACCTCAGTGTGTTGTCTAGTAAGCAGGGTTAGGGCTAAGAGGTTAGCTCAGTGTGTTGTCTAGTATGCAGGGTTAGGGCTAAGAGGTTAGTTCAGTGTGTTGTCCAGTATGCAGGGTTAGGGCTAAGAGGTTAGTTCAGTGTGCTGTCTAGTATGCAGGGTTAGGGCTAAGAGGTTAGTTCAGTGTGTTGTCCAGTATGCAGGGTTAGGGCTAAGAGGTTAGTTCAGTGTGCTGTCCAGTATGCAGGGTTAGGGCTAAGAGGTTAGCTCAGTGTGTTGTCCAGTATGCAGGGTTAGGGCTAAGAGGTTACCTCAGTGTGTTGTCTAGTATGCAGGGTTAGGGCTAAGTTAGCTCAGTGTGCTGTCTAGTATGCGGGGTTAGGGCTAAGAGGTTAGCTCAGTGTGTTGTCTAGTATGCAGGGTTAGGGCTAAGTTAGCTCAGTGTGCTGTCTAGTATGCGGGGTTAGGGCTAAGAGGTTAGTTCAGTGTGTTGTCCAGTATGCAGGGTTAGGGCTAAGAGGTTAGCTCAGTGTGTTGTCTAGTATGCAGGGTTAGGGCTAAGAGGTTAGCTCAGTCTGTTGTCTAGTATGCAGGGTTAGGGCTAAGAGGTTAGTTCAGTGGGTTGTCTAGTATGCAGGGTTAGGGCTAAGAGGTTAGCTCAGTGTGTTGTCTAGTATGCAGGGTTAGGGCTAAATTAGCTCAGTGTGCTGACTAGTATGCGGGGTTAGGGCTAAGAGGTTAGTTCAGTGTGTTGTCTAGTATGCAGGGTTAGGACTAAGAGGTTAGTTCAGTGTGTTGTCCAGTATGCAGGGTTAGGGCTAAGAGGTTAGCTCAGTGTGTTGTCTAGTATGCAGGGTTAGGGCTAAGTTAGCTCAGTGTGTTGTCTAGTAAGCAGGGTTAGAGCTAAGTTAGCTCAGTGTGTTGTCTAGTATGCAGGGTTAGAGCTAAGAGGTTAGCTCAGTGTGTTGTCTAGTAAGCAGGGTTAGGGCTAAGAGGTTAGTTCAGTGTGTTGTCCAGTATGCAGGGTTAGGGCTAAGAGGTTAGCTCAGTGTGTTGTCTAGTATGCAGGGTTAGGGCTAAGTTAGCTCAGTGTGTTGTCTAGTAAGCAGGGTTAGAGCTAAGTTAGCTCAGTGTGTTGTCTAGTAAGCAGGGTTAGGGCTAAGAGGTTAGTTCAGTGTGTTGTCCAGTATGCAGGGTTAGGGCTAAGAGGTTAGCTCAGTGTGTTGTCTAGTATGCAGGGTTAGGGCTAAGAGGTTAGCTCAGTGTGTTGTCTAGTATGCAGGGTTAGGGCTAAGAGGTTAGTTCAGTGTGTTGTCCAGTATGCAGGGTTAGGGCTAGGAGGTTAGTTCAGTGTGTTGTCCAGTATGCAGGGTTAGGGCTAAGAGGTTAGCTCAGTGTGTTGTCTAGTATGCAGGGTTAGGGCTAAGAGGTTAGCTCAGTGTGTTGTCTAGTATGCAGGGTTAGGGCTAAGAGGTTAGCTCAGTGTGTTGTCTAGTATGCAGGGTTAGGGCTAAGAGGTTAGTTCAGTGTGTTGTCCAGTATGCAGGGTTAGGGCTAAGAGGTTAGTTCAGTGTGCTGTCTAGTATGCAGGGTTAGGGCTAAGAGGTTAGCTCAGTGTGTTGTCTAGTATGCAGGGTTAGGGCTAAGAGGTTAGCTCAGTGTGATGTCTAGTAAGCAGGGTTAGGGCTAAGAGGTTAGCTCAGTGTGTTGTCTAGTATGCAGGGTTAGGGCTAAGTTAGCTCAGTGTGTTGTCTAGTATGCAGGGTTAGGGCTAAGAGGTTAGCTCAGTGTGCTGTCTAGTATGCGGGGTTAGGGCTAAGAGGTTAGTTCAGTGTGTTGTCTAGTATGCAGGGTTAGGGCTAAGAGGTTAGTTCAGTGTGTTGTCCAGTTTGCAGGGTTAGGGCTAAGAGGTTAGCTCAGTGTGTTGTCCAGTATGCAGGGTTAGGGCTAAGAGGTTACCTCAGTGTGCTGTCTAGTAAGCAGGGTTAGGGCTAAGAGGTTACCTCACTGTGCTGTCTAGTATGCAGGGTTAGGGCTAAGAGGTTAGTTCAGTGTGTTGTCTAGTATGCAGGGTTAGGGCTAAGAGGTTAGTTCAGTGTGTTGTCCAGTATGCAGGGTTAGGGCTAAGAGGTTAGCTCAGTGTGCTGTCTAGTATGCGGGGTTAGGGCTAAGAGGTTAGTTCAGTGTGTTGTCTAGTATGCAGGGTTAGGGCTAAGAGGTTAGTTCAGTGTGTTGTCCAGTTTGCAGGGTTAGGGCTAAGAGGTTAGCTCAGTGTGTTGTCCAGTATGCAGGGTTAGGGCTAAGAGGTTAGTTCAGTGAGCTGTCCAGTATGCAGGGTTAGGGCTAAGAGGTTAGTTCAGTGTGCTGTCCAGTATGCAGGGTTAGGGCTAAGAGGTTAGTTCAGTGTGTTGTCTAGTATGCAGGGTTAGGGCTAAGAGGTTAGCTCAGTGTGTTGTCTAGTATGCAGGGTTAGGGCTAAGAGGTTAGCTCAGTGTGTTGTCTAGTATGCAGGGTTAGGGCTAAGAGGTTAGTTCAGTGGGTTGTCTAGTATGCAGGGTTAGGGCTAAGAGGTTAGCTCAGTGTGTTGTCTAGTATGCAGGGTTAGGGCTAAGTTAGCTCAGTGTGCTGTCTAGTATGCGGGGTTAGGGCTAAGAGGTTAGCTCAGTGTGCTGTCTAGTATGCAGGGTTAGGGCTAAGAGGTTAGTTCAGTGTGTTGTCTAGTATGCAGGGTTAGGGCTAAGAGGTTAGCTCAGTGTGTTGTCTAGTATGCAGGGTTAGGGCTAAGAGGTTAGCTCAGTGTGTTGTCTAGTATGCAGGGTTAGGGCTAAGAGGTTAGCTCAGTGTGTTGTCCAGTATGCAGGGTTAGGGCTAAGAGGTTAGTTCAGTGTGTTGTCCAGTATGCAGGGTTAGGGCTAAGAGGTTACCTCAGTGTGTTGTCTAGTAAGCAGGGTTAGGGCTAAGAGGTTAGCTCAGTGTGTTGTCTAGTATGCAGGGTTAGGGCTAAGAGGTTAGTTCAGTGTGTTGTCCAGTATGCAGGGTTAGGGCTAAGAGGTTAGTTCAGTGTGCTGTCTAGTATGCAGGGTTAGGGCTAAGAGGTTAGTTCAGTGTGTTGTCCAGTATGCAGGGTTAGGGCTAAGAGGTTAGTTCAGTGTGCTGTCCAGTATGCAGGGTTAGGGCTAAGAGGTTAGCTCAGTGTGTTGTCCAGTATGCAGGGTTAGGGCTAAGAGGTTACCTCAGTGTGTTGTCTAGTATGCAGGGTTAGGGCTAAGAGGTTAGCTCAGTGTGCTGTCTAGTATGCGGGGTTAGGGCTAAGAGGTTAGCTCAGTGTGTTGTCTAGTATGCAGGGTTAGGGCTAAGTTAGCTCAGTGTGCTGTCTAGTATGCGGGGTTAGGGCTAAGAGGTTAGTTCAGTGTGTTGTCCAGTATGCAGGGTTAGGGCTAAGAGGTTAGCTCAGTGTGTTGTCTAGTATGCAGGGTTAGGGCTAAGAGGTTAGCTCAGTCTGTTGTCTAGTATGCAGGGTTAGGGCTAAGTTAGCTCAGTGTGCTGTCTAGTATGCGGGGTTAGGGCTAAGAGGTTAGTTCAGTGTGTTGTCTAGTATGCGGGGTTAGGGCTAAGAGGTTAGCTCAGTGTGCTGTCTAGTATGCGGGGTTAGGGCTAAGAGGTTAGTTCAGTGTGTTGTCCAGTATGCAGGGTTAGGGCTAAGAGGTTAGTTCAGTGTGCTGTCCAGTATGCAGGGTTAGGGCTAAGAGGTTAGTTCAGTGTGTTGTCCAGTATGCAGGGTTAGGGCTAAGAGGTTAGCTCAGTGTGTTGTCTAGTATGCAGGGTTAGGGCTAAGAGGTTAGCTCAGTGTGCTGTCTAGTATGCGGGGTTAGGGCTAAGAGGTTAGTTCATTGTGTTGTCTAGTATGCAGGGTTAGGGCTAAGAGGTTAGCTCAGTGTGTTGTCTAGTATGCAGGGTTAGGGCTAAGAGGTTAGTTCAGTGTGTTGTCCAGTATGCAGGGTTAGGGCTAAGAGGTTAGTTCAGTGTGCTGTCCAGTATGCAGGGTTAGGGCTAAGAGGTTAGTTCAGTGTGTTGTCCAGTATGCAGGGTTAGGGCTAAGAGGTTAGTTCAGTGTGCTGTCCAGTATGCAGGGTTAGGGCTAAGAGGTTAGTTCAGTGTGTTGTCCAGTATGCAGGGTTAGGGCTAAGAGGTTAGCTCAGTGTGTTGTCTAGTATGCAGGGTTAGGGCTAAGAGGTTAGCTCAGTGTGCTGTCTAGTATGCGGGGTTAGGGCTAAGAGGTTAGTTCATTGTGTTGTCTAGTATGCAGGGTTAGGGCTAAGAGGTTAGCTCAGTGTGTTGTCTAGTATGCAGGGTTAGGGCTAAGAGGTTAGTTCAGTGTGTTGTCCAGTATGCAGGGTTAGGGCTAAGAGGTTAGTTCAGTGTGCTGTCCAGTATGCAGGGTTAGGGCTAAGAGGTTAGTTCAGTGTGTTGTCCAGTATGCAGGGTTAGGGCTAAGAGGTTAGCTCAGTGTGTTGTCTAGTATGCAGGGTTAGGGCTAAGAGGTTAGTTCAGTGTGCTGTCCAGTATGCAGGGTTAGGGCTAAGAGGTTAGTTCAGTGTGTTGTCCAGTATGCAGGGTTAGGGCTAAGAGGTTAGCTCAGTGTGTTGTCTAGTATGCAGGGTT
Organism: Oncorhynchus masou masou; assembly: GCF_036934945.1. NCBI lineage: Eukaryota > Metazoa > Chordata > Actinopteri > Salmoniformes > Salmonidae > Oncorhynchus > Oncorhynchus masou. The sequence continues at coordinate 76,734,072 of NC_088229.1, forward strand.
AGGGCTAAGAGGTTAGCTCAGTGTGTTGTCTAGTATGCAGGGTTAGGGCTAAGAGGTTAGCTCAGTGTGTTGTCTAGTATGCAGGGTTAGGGCTAAGTTAGCTCAGTGTGCTGTCTAGTATGTGGGGTTAGGGCTAAGAGGTTAGTTCAGTGTGTTGTCCAGTATGCAGGGTTAGGGCTAAGAGGTTAGCTCAGTGTGTTGTCTAGTATGCAGGGTTAGGGCTAAGAGGTTAGCTCAGTGTGCTGTCTAGTATGCGGGGTTAGGGCTAAGAGGTTAAGGTTAGGGGAGTCACAGGGACTGTGTTTTCACGTGTGAATGGGTCGGATAGCAGACTTAAAGGGAATCCTGGATCCCTGATCCCCCAAAGGCCCTCGGGTCCTTGATGTGATTGTTACCGTAATCACATTAACCCTAGAGGAGATTAGCACTCTGGTCTCAGAGGAGAGGTCCTTCCTGTTTTATGACTACTACTCAGGGAGAGGTGAGGTGAGAGAGGGACAGAGAGAGAGAGAGAGAGAGAGAGAGAGATGGAGAGAAGAGAGAGAAATAAGGAGAAAGAGAGAGAGTGAAAGAGAGAGGGGGGGAGAGAAATAGGGAGAAATAGAGAGAGTGAAAGAGAGAGGGAGAGATAAATAGGTAGAAAGAGAGAGAGTTAAAGAGAGCGGGAGGGAGAAAATTAGGGAGAAAGAGAGAGAGTTAAAGAGAGCGGGAGAGAGAGAGAGAAATAGGGAGAAAGAGCTGGAGTGAAAGAGAGGGAGAGAGAGAAATAGGGAGAAAGAGATGGAGTGAAAGAGAGAGCGAGAGAGAGAAATGGGGAGAGAGAGAGAGCAGGGAGAGAAATAGGGAGAAAGAGAAGGAGAGCAGGGAGAGAAATAGGGAGAAAGAGGAGAGCAGGGAGAGAAATAGGGAGAAAGAGAAGGAGAGCAGGGAGAGAAATAGGGAGAAAGAGAAGGAGAGCAGGGAGAGAAATAGGGGGAAAGAGAAGGAGAACAGGGAGAGAAAGAGGAGAGCAGGGAGAGAAATAGGGAGAAAGAGATTAAGTGAAAGAAGGAGAGCAGGGAGAGAAATAGGGAGAAAGAGATTAAGTGAAAGAAGGAGAGCAGGGAGAGAAATAGGGAGAAAGAGATTAAGTGAAAGAAGGAGAGCAGGGAGAGAAATAGGAAGAAAGAGGAGAGCAGGGAGAGAAATAGGGAGAAAGAGGAGAGCAGGGAGAGAAAGAGGGAGAAAGAGAAGGAGAGCAGGGAGCATGCTGGCCACTAGAAGTACATCGTATGGCTGTCAGATTGCAATTTCCTGTCTGGATGAAGGTTGAAGGTTAAGGGTAGCCTATAGGAGGCTTCCTCTTTGTCTCCTCTCCTTTAAAGGCCTTCAGACATTCCTCTGCTGCGGTCCTGTAGTCTTCTCGGGTTTCCCGTCTAATTTAAACGCCCTTTCTTTCTGTAATAAGGGTTAATTGGCCTAACTCTTAACCCTCTGGAGACTGGAGATCTCTCGTCAAAGGGCTGGCCCAAATTATACGCTCATTTCCATTCTGATGGTGGTGGGAGTCTGTGGCGGTGGTTTGTCCCGTCAGACTGGCTGACGGACAAGGGTTGTGAAAGGAAGGTTTTTTTGGGAGTAGGGGGTGGATCGTGGGTCCCATCTGTCCAGGCTAGCTGCCCCTGTGACCTGCCAGAGGTGGTTCTTGTCCCGTGTTTGAGAGGGGGGGGGGGTAAACCTATTAGCCATGGGGTAGGTTAGTTTGCCTCGGCTCAGCTTAGGAGTGTCGCAGTCTCAGTGGGAGGGGGGGGGGGGGGCTTTTGATAGTGCTATTGACAGCCATACGATGTACTCTTAGTGGCCAGTGACAGCCATACGATGTACTCTTAGTGGCCAGTGACAGCCATACGATGTACTCTTAGTAGCCAGTGACAGCCATACAATGTACTCTTAGTGGCCAGTGACAGCCATACGATGTACTCTTAGTGGCCAGTGACAGCCATACGATGTACTCTTAGTGGCCAGTGACAGCCATACGATGTACTCTTAGAGGCCAGTGACAGCCATACGATGTACTCTTAGAGGCCAGTGACAGCCATACGATGTACTCTTAGAGGCCAGTGACAGCCATACGATGTACTCTTAGAGGCCAGTGACAGCCATACGATGTACTCTTAGAGGCCAGTGACAGCCATACGATGTACTCTTAGTGGCCAGTGACAGCCATACGATGTACTCTTAGTGGCCAGTGACAGCCATACGATGTACTCTTAGAGGCCAGTGACAGCCATACGATGTACTCTTAGTGGCCAGTGACAGCCATACGATGTACTCTTAGAGGCCAGTGACAGCCATACGATGTACTCTTAGTGGCCAGTGACAGCCATACGATGTACTCTTAGAGGCCAGTGACAGCCATACGATGTACTCTTAGAGGCCAGTGACAGCCATACGATGTACTCTTAGTGGCCAGTGACAGCCATACGATGTACTCTTAGTGGCCAGTGACAGCCATACGATGTACTCTTAGAGGCCAGTGACAGCCATACGATGTACTCTTAGTGGCCAGTGACAGCCATACGATGTACTCTTAGAGGCCAGTGACAGCCATACGATGTACTCTTAGAGGCCAGTGACAGCCATACGATGTACTCTTAGTGGCCAGTGACAGCCATACGATGTACTCTTAGAGGCCAGTGGCAGCCATACGATGTACTCTTAGTGGCCAGTGACAGCCATACGATGTACTCTTAGTGGCCAGTGACAGCCATACGATGTACTCTTAGTGGCCAGTGACAGCCATACGATGTACTCTTAGAGGCCAGTGACAGCCATACGATGTACTCTTAGAGGCCAGTGACAGCCATACGATGTACTCTTAGTGGCCAGTGACAGCCATACGATGTACTCTTAGAGGCCAGTGACAGCCATACGATGTACTCTTAGTGGCCAGTGACAGCCATACGATGTACTCTTAGTGGCCAGTGACAGCCATACGATGTACTCTTAGTAGCCAGTGACAGCCATACGATGTACTCTTAGTGGCCAGTGACAGCCATACGATGTACTCTTAGTGGCCAGTGACAGCCATACGATGTACTCTTAGTGGCCAGTGACAGCCATACGATGTACTCTTAGTGGCCAGTGACAGCCATACGATGTACTCTTAGTGGCCAGTGACAGCCATACGATGTACTCTTAGTGGCCAGTGACAGCCATACGATGTACTCTTAGTGGCCAGTGACAGCCATACGATGTACTCTTAGTGGCCAGTGACAGCCATACGATGTACTCTTAGTAGCCAGTGACAGCCATGCGATGTACTCTTAGTGGCCTCTGGCAGCCATACGATGTACTCTTAGTGGCCAGTGACAGCCATACGATGTACTCTTAGTAGCCAGTGACAGCCATATAATGTACTCTTAGTGGCCAGTGACAGCCATACGATGTACTCTTAGTGGCCAGTGACAGCCATATGATGTACTCTTAGTGGCCAGTGACAGCCATACGATGTACTCTTAGTGGCCAGTGACAGCCATACCATGTACTCTTAGTGGCCAGTGACAGCCATACGATGTACTCTTAGTGGCCAGTGACAGCCATACCATGTACTCTTAGTGGCCAGTGACAGCCATACGATGTACTCTTAGTGGCCAGCGCATACAGTATTGTCCATGCTTCCTCACAGTATTGGGTCGGTAGGACAAGTCTTCTCTCAATGGAACAATGTAGGGAATAGGGCTCTGGTCAACAGTAGTGCACTATGTAGGGAATAGGGCCCTGGTCAACAGTAGTGCACTATGTAGGGAATAGGGCTCTGGTCAACAGTAGTGCACTATGTAGGGAATAGGGCTCTGGTCAACAGTAGTGCACTATGTAGGGAATAGGGCCCTGGTCTACAGTAGTGCACTATGTAGGGAATAGGGCTCTGGTCAACAGTAGTGCACTATGTAGGGAATAGGGCTCTGGTCAACAGTAGTGCACTATGTAGGGAATAGGGCTCTGGTCAACAGTAGTGCACTATGTAGGTAATAGGGCTCTGGTCTACAGTAGTGAACTATGTAGGGAATAGGGCTCTGGTCAACAGTAGTGCACTATGTAGGTAATAGGGCTCTGGTCTACAGTAGTGAACTATGTAGGGAATAGGGCTCTGGTCTACAGTAGTGAACTATGTAGGGAATAGGGCTCTGGTCAACAGTAGTGCACTATGTAGGTAATAGGGCTCTGGTCTACAGTAGTGAACTATGTAGGGAATAGGGCTCTGGTCTACAGTAGTGAACTATGTAGGGTGCCATTTAGGACGCAGGTTAATAATCTCAATGAGGGAAAAGTAAGGTAAAGGTCACCACCTGGAATAGAGTGTGAAAAATGGGTGGCAGCTATCCTAGTGGTTACCAGCCTTGGGCCAGATTAACAGCCAAGTGCCAGATTAACAGCCTTGGGCCAGATTAACAGCCTTGGGCCAGATTAACAGCCTTGGGCCAGATTAACAGCCTTGGGCCAGATTAACAGCCTTGGGCCAGTTACCGAGGATTACCAGCCTTGGGCCAGTTACCGAAGATTAACAGCCTTGGGCCAGATTAACAGCCTTGGGCCAGATTAACAGCCTTGGGCCAGATTAACAGCCTTGGGCCAGATTAACAGCCTTGGGCCAGATTACCGAGGATTACCAGCCTTGGGCCAGATTACCGAGGATTAACAGCCTTGGGCCAGTTACCGAGGATTACCAGCCTTGGGCCAGATTACCAGCCTTGGGCCAGTTACCGAGGATTACCAGCCTTGGGCCAGATTAACAGCCTTGGGCCAGATTAACAGCCTTGGGCCAGATTAACAGCCTTGGGCCAGATTAACAGCCTTGGGCCAGTTACCGAGGATTACCAGCCTTGGGCCAGATTACCAGCCTTGGGCCAGTTACCGAGGATTACCAGCCTTGGGCCAGATTACCAGCCTTGGGCCAGTTACCGAGGATTACCAGCCTTGGGCCAGATTACCAGCCTTGGGCCAGTTACCGAGGATTAACAGCCTTGGGCCAGATTAACAGCCTTGGGCCAGATTAACAGCCTTGGGCCAGATTAACAGCCTTGGGCCAGATTAACAGCCTTGGGCCAGATTAACAGCCTTGGGCCAGTTACCGAAGATTACCAGTCTTGGGCAAGTTACTGAAAGTTTGCTGGTTTGAATCCCCGAGCCGACGAGGTGAAAAATCTGCCGATGTGCCATTGAGCAAGGCACTTAACCCCAATTGCTCCTGTAAGTCTCTCTGGATAAGTACGTATGCTAAATGATTTCAATGTAAAATGTAAGAATGTCAGCTCTGCTTATCAGAGAGTCCTCATGCCACTGAAAAATCATATGACACCAACCCTCGGAAACTAACTAACTAACTAACGGGTCGTAAAGGGTGATGGTGAAGCCCTAGTTACGCATTATGGGTGTCTGTCCTCCCTGATCTAGTGACTGACCTGTGTAATTGGTTTATACTAATGACTAACTATGGGGGTTCCCCAGTCGTACTAAAGGCCCTCTAAATCAGTGATTACAAAGCTGATCTGTGTGTGAGCACTGAGCAGGCATCCTCTAACTCGGTGGTTTTCAACTTTCTCTGGTTACTGATCCCCTAAACACATTTAACTCTGTCCGATGTTCCCGCTCGTGTCTGACTGATCATTAGGCCTATGTTCCGATTTGTTAGGAGTCTTCCCTAATGGGCTAACCCCTGCGGTGGATACTACAGTCTTCCCTAGAGGGCTACCCCCTGTGTATTGATCCCACTACACTAGACTGTAGTCCTGGAGGGATCCACTGTGTATTGATCCCACTAGACTGTAGTCCTGGAGGGCTCTACTGTGTACTGATCCCACTAGACTGTAGTCCTGGAGGGATCCACTGTGTATTGATCCCACTACACTAGACTGTAGTCTTGGAGGGCTCCACTGTGTATTGATCCCACTAGACTGTAGTCCTGGAGGGATCCACTGTGTATTGATCCCACTACACTAGACTGTAGTCTTGGAGGGCTCCACTGTGTATTGATCCCACTAGCCTGTGGTCCTGGAGGGCTCCACTGTGTATTGATCCCACTAGACTGTAGTCCTGGAGGGCTCCCCTGTGCATTGATCCCACTACACTAGACTGTAGTCTTGGAGGGCTCCACTGTGTATTGATCCCACTAGACTGTAGTCCTGGAGGGCTCCACTGTGTATTGATCCCACTAGACTGTAGTCCTGGAGGGCTCCACTGTGTATTGATCCCTACTCTTAGTTTGCCTCGGCTATATAGCCATGTTATTACCTGGTACTCCCTGTATATAAACATGTTATTACCTGGTACTCCCTGTATATAACCATGTTATTACCTCCCTGTATATAACCATGTTATTACCTACCTGTATATAACCATGTTATTACCTGGTACCCCTGTATATAACCATGTTATTACCTGGTACGCACTGTATATAACCATGTTTTTACCTGGTACTCCCTGTATATAACCATGTTATTACCTGGTACTCCCTGTATATAACCATGTTATTACCTCCCTGTATATAGCCATGTTATTACCTCCCTGTATATAACCATGTTATTACCTGGTACTCCCTGTATATAACCATGTTATTACCTCCCTGTATATAACCATGTTATTACCTGGTACTCCCTGTATATAACCATGTTTTTACCTGGTACTCCCTGCATATAACCATGTTATTACCTCCCTGTATATAACCATGTTATTACCTGGTACTCCCTGTATATAACCATGTTATTACCTCCCTGTATATAACCATGTTATTACCTGGTACTCCCTGTATATAACCATGTTTTTACCTGGTACTCCCTGCATATAACCATGTTATTACCTCCCTGTATATAACCATGTTATTACCTGGTATTCCCTGTATATAGCCATGTTATTACCTGGTAATCCCTGTATATAACCATGTTATTACCTGGTACTCCCTGTATATAACCATGTTATTACCTGGTACTCCCTGTATATAACCATGTTATTACCTCCCTGTATATAACCATGTTATTACCTGGTATTCCCTGTATATAGCCATGTTATTACCTGGTAATCCCTGTATATAACCATGTTATTACCTGGTACTCCCTGTATATAACCATGTTATTACCTGGTACTTCCTGTATATAACCATGTTATTACCTGGTACTTCCTGTATATAGCCATGTTATTACCTGGTACTCCCTGTATATAGCCATGTTATTACCTAGTACTCCCTGTATATAACCATGTTATTACCGGGTACTCCCTGTATATATAGTCATGTTGTTACCTGGTACTCCCTGTATATAACCATGTTATTACCTGGTACTTCCTGTATATAACCATGTTATTACCTGGTACTTCCTGTATATAGCCATGTTATTACCTGGTACTCCCTGTATATAGCCATGTTATTAACTCCCTGTATAAAGTCATGTTATTACCTGGTACTCCCTGTATACAGTCATGTTATTACCTGGTACTCCCTGTATATAGCCATGTTATTACCTCCCTGTATAAAGTCATGTTATTACCTGGTACTCCCTGTATATAACCATGTTATTACCTGGTACTCCCTGTATATAGCCATGTTATTACCTGGTACTCCCTGTATATAACCATGTTATTACCTGGTACTCCCTGTATATAACCATGTTATTACCTCCCTGTATATAGCCATGTTATTACCTGGTACTCCCTGTATATATCCATGTTATTACCTGGTACTCCCTGTATATAACCATGTTATTACCTCCCTGTATATAACCATGTTATTACCTGGTACTCCCTGTATATAACCATGTTATTACCTGGTACTCCCTGTATATAACCATGTTATTACCTCCCTGTATATAGCCATGTTATTACCTGGTACTTCCTGTATATAACCATGTTATTACCTGGTACTCCCTCTATATAACCATGTTATTACCTGGTACTCCCTGTATATAGCCATGTTGTTACCTGGTACTCCCTGTATATAACCATGTTATTACCTGGTACTCCCTGTATATAGCCATGTTATTACCTGGTACTCCCTGTATATAGCCATGTTATTACCTGGTACTCCCTGTATATAGCCATGTTATTACCTGGTACTTCCTGTATATAACCATGTTATTACCTGGTACTCCCTGTATATAGCCATGTTATTACCTGGTACTCCCTGTATATAACCATGTTATTACCTGGTACTCCCTGTATATAACCATGTTATTACCTGGTACTCCCTGTATAAAGCCATGTTATTACCTGGTACTCCCTGTATATAACCATGTTATTACCTGGTACTCCCTGTATATAACCATGTTATTACCTGGTACTTCCTGTATATAACCATGTTATTACCTGGTACTCCCTGTATATAACCATGTTATTACCTGGTACTCCCTGTATATAGCCATGTTATTACCTGGTACTTCCTGTATATAACCATGTTATTACCTGGTACTCCCTGTATATAACCATGTTATTACCTGGTACTCCCTGTCATAGCCATGTTATTACCTGGTACTTCCTGTATATAACCATGTTATTACCTGGTACTCCCTGTATATAACCATGTTATTACCTGGTACTCCCTGTATATAGCCATGTTATTACCTGGTACTCCCTGTATATAACCATGTTATTACCTGGTACTCCCTGTATATAGCCATGTTATTACCTGGTACTCCCTGTATATAGCCATGTCATTACCTGGTACTCCCTGTATATAGCCATGTTATTACCTGGTACTTCCTGTATATAACCATGTTATTACCTGGTACTCCCTGTATATAGCCATGTTATTACCTGGTACTCCCTGTATATAACCATGTTATTACCTGGTACTCCCTGTATATAACCATGTTATTACCTGGTACTCCCTGTATATAGCCATGTTATTACCTGGTACTCCCTGTATATAACCATGTTATTACCTCCCTGTATATAGCCATGTTATTACCTGGTACTCCCTGTATATATCCATGTTATTACCTGGTACTCCCTGTATATAACCATGTTATTCCCTCCCTGTATATATCCATGTTATTACCTGGTACTCCCTGTATATAACCATGTTATTACCTCCCTGTATATAGCCATGTTATTACCTGGTACTTCCTGTATATAACCATGTTATTACCTGGTACTCCCTGTATATAACCATGTTATTACCTGGTACTCCCTGTATATAGCCATGTTATTACCTGGTACTCCCTGTATATAACCATGTTATTACCTGGTACTCCCTGTATATAGCCATGTTATTACCTGGTACTCCCTGTATATAGCCATGTTATTACCTGGTACTCCCTGTATATAGCCATGTTATTACCTGGTACTTCCTGTATATAACCATGTTATTACCTGGTACTCCCTGTATATAGCCATGTTATTACCTGGTACTCCCTGTATATAACCATGTTATTACCTGGTACTCCCTGTATATAACCATGTTATTACCTGGTACTCCCTGTATAAAGCCATGTTATTACCTGGTACTCCCTGTATATAACCATGTTATTACCTGGTACTCCCTGTATATAACCATGTTATTACCTGGTACTCCCTGTATATAACCATGCTATTACCTGGTACTCCCTGTATATAGCCATGTTATTACCTGGTACTCCCTGTATATAGCCATGTTATTACCTGGTACTTCCTGTATATAACCATGTTATTACCTGGTATCTGTATATAACCATGTTATTACCTGGTACTCCCTGTATATAACCATGTTATTACCTGGTACTCCCTGTATATAACCATGTTATTACCTGGTACTCCCTGTATATAACCATGTTATTACCTGGTACTCCCTGTATATAACCATGTTATTACCTCCTGTATATAACCATGTTATTACCTGGTACTCCCTGTATATAACCATGTTATTACCTGGTTCTTCCTGTATATAGCCATGTTATTACCTGGTACTCCCTGTATATAACCATGTTATTACCGGGTACTCCCTGTATATAACCATGTTATTACCTGGTACTCCCTGTATATAACCATGTTATTACCTGGTACTCCCTGTATATAACCATGTTATTACCTGGTACTCCCTGTATATAACCATGTTATTACCTGGTACTCCCTGTATATAACCATGCTATTCTGATTACTCGTTATTGTTATTGGTTATTTACAGTGTATTTATTCCTTGTGTCACTATTTCAATGTTTTTATCTCACTTTCTACCTTAATCTTTAAATCTGCATGGCTGGGAAAAGGATCCGTAAGTAAGCACGGTTAGTCTGCACCTGTTGTTTACAAAAGCACGTGACAAATGCATTTAGATTTGACATTAACTGCATCCTAAATGGTCCCCTCTTCCTTATATGACCTGGTCAAAAGTAGTGTTCTGGGGGTGCCATTGGGGACAGAGACATTATCAGTGTTCCACATCACAAAGAACAAATCATGGTTCCAGAAACAAGGGATTTTTCTCTGTTTATTTTCTGCCTAATCTGAATTCCCAGACTCACTCATGGGGCTAATTCATCATCTATTTTGAGAAGCCCATATTTGACATACCTTGTTAAATATGCAGGAAGGACAATATTGATATAATGTACTTTAACCTACTTTTTAAGGCTGATTTTGACAGTGAGATTTAAAAAAATGTTTTTATTTTATTTTATTATTTACAACTAATTGACTAAGTGTTCTATTTATTTTCCTAATAGTTGTTCAACTCAACAACAACAACAAAAATAACTTGCAGAATCATAACTCTTAGGTTTCAATACCGGTACAGTAGATTATAGAGGAAAATAGTAATGGCGTCTTTTTGTAGGCATTTACTCTGCCGTGGTTCGTTTTGACAAAGTCTATGGGGAAATGAATAGTGTTTTTGTAACACAGACAGTAAGTTCTACGGTAAACACAGGCTTAAGGAAATCTTACACGTTGTCCAATGAGATTTATTCATCAGCCATGAATCTTTAAGCATTTATGCGATACAAAAAAAGCACATAAATATCATAGATGCTTCATAAGTCATAAAGGTCATGTTAACTGACTGATATTATCTCATAGAACAAAACGTATAAGAGCTTCTAAACTTGTGTTAACCTCACACTTTACGTTCTGTGTTTATCCCAAAACCCGATTCTGTCCCATTCATTCATAGGAATGACTGAACGAACCAGAGGGATCTCATTTACGGTTTTTAGGACAACATGTTGGCATTCTCTATAGCTTCTGCCGAGTCCCAGCCAACCGGATGTTCCCGTTTTCAGGGGAAATGGAAGAGAGCCTTTGACGCAACTTCTCGACATTAGGTTAAGTAGATTTACAGGGCTACTCAATATTCAACAGGAGGCGTTGTCATCGTCTCATGAATATATAATGTACGCCAGCGTCCGTCCCCCTCCCTGGTTGAACTGGCTATGTGGTCCTAACAAACATTACGTTCAGTCCTGGACAGATACTGCAACAACCCACATCACTGGCGTGTAGCTACACACTTTTCGCTGCGAAGAAGTAAGTGGATAAAAAACGGAATACAACGATACGAACTACCGAACTAGGAGAAGTTGAGCCGAAGGACATAGGAAGGACGCAAAAGGAAGCATTTCCCTCTGTGTTGCAAAGCTGTGGCTTGTTGGACAAAGTCTTGTTCTCGACTCTGTGCATGTTGAAATCGGAGGAGTGCATTGGTACGGTGACTCGGTCAGACACCGTCCAGTTTCCAAGCAGAGCGGCCGGAGCGGAAGGCAACACCGGAGGCATGATTTTGAGAAGGGGCTCCGTTGTTGGCGTTGCTGATTTTTGCTTACATGCCTTATTGTTGTGCTTTTGTGCAAAGGTATGTGGATTACTTTAAAGTTGCACATTGTGGAATATGTTCAGACAGCTTCTCTGGACGCATTGATTCGTATACTTTATTTGATTTTATATAGACTAGTTAAAAGATCAAGATAACTAGGACTGTGGGAAATATTTAGCTCGAGTCCCTGCGTTTTAACTGTGGCGTTTTAACTGGCTGCATTGATCGGCTGCAACCCTCTTCCCCAAGTGAAACAATCCCATTTTAGTTTTTCCCAGTTCAAATGTGTTAGTTATTATGCCAGATAACTTGTACGGCTCAATTACTTTGATATATTACCATAGTTTGCACATTTTGTAGAGGCGCTGGGCCGCCAATTTCCAGCGGTTTCACCGTTTCTTGGTTCTGCTTTACCAACAGGTGGCCGAGGGAACCGGTCAGTTCGAGTTGGAGATCTTATCGATGAACAACCGGAACGGCGAGCTTCTTAGCGGGCTGTGTTGTGACGGCTCGCGGATCACCGGGGATCGGAAATGCAGGATGGATGAGTGTGATACGTTTTTTAAAGTGTGTTTGAAGGAATACCAGTCGCGGGTTTCGGCTGCGGGACCTTGCAGCTTCGGGTCCGGTTCTACCCCTGTCCTTGGAGGGAATACATTTTCTTTGAAGAATTCGGCGAAGAACGAAAGATCCAAGATTGTTTTGCAGTTCAGTTTCGCCTGGCCGGTAAGTTGATATCTTGATAACCTAGAGTTGTCGTCTCACGGTGCGCTAACATCGTTAGGCTGGGCTGGGAAAAGGCTTCCATAATCATTGCATTCGTCCCCGAAATAAATTAAATCAGCGACAAGGATTGAATGGTCGCCACTACCCTAATAATGGACTAAAGGAGCCCAACGTTACTCATTATAGTTAAATAACCTTACATGTACTGTATAGAGGCGATGGCAGAATCAACAGCCAAATACTCCCATCTAAACGTGGATCGAGTCTCAACTGCAGTCCGGTTCTAGAAACATAACTCGCTGAACTTTCATATCACATCAAAAATAATATCACAAATGCAAAATATACACTTTTCTGTACACTGTTTTACCGGTTTTTAACACCGTTGCAGCCGACGGTGTTTTTCAGTGACATTGGTTTTGTGATGTGCAGTGTTGGATTTGGGAAGGAGTTCACTTGACCCGTGTACCGAAAACCTTATGTTCTACTGCTTGAGTTCCAGCACCTCTTTATATAATAGTAGTTTACATTATTACAGGGTTCCTTCACCTAAATCTAAACAGTGCCTGCGCTTAAAAGTGAGTACTGCAACTCTTTGTCTAAACCTGCACCTGCAGTTCGCGAACAATTTATTCTTTCTGAACGATTTTCTAAATATTTTTTTTTTTTACTGATTTCAAGAGTCATGATTTTGTTTTTCTAAATGACTCGTTCGTTGTAGTCGTTAGATTGACCTGTTGGCCGTAATGAGGGTGGATTAATACTGAACTCTTCCGGTGACTCGTGCTCTCCGACCGACACCTGTCAGTCATACATGCGCGCAGGCAACATGAATCACGGTGCAGGTAGCGAAGAGAAGGAAAAATACATGTTTACAACAGATAAATGAAAATCTATAATGAATGCAATTAATGAATTATTGATGTTGTAATGGACATATATCTATATTTTTGTTAACTGCTCAACGAACGAGAACGAATCGTTTGGGGTGCTGCAGTTTGCGAACGATATAGTGCAGGGTTTACCGTCACCCAGTCAAACAATTCACTCCGCCAAGAATCGTTAACAATCTAGTCCGGTTGCGGCCAACTAGACCTCGTTTCAAATGTACCAATAAATAATATTATTTGTATGACTAGCAATCAACACATATGCGTTGTTTTTAAAGCATGCTTTTTCAAGTCTGTTACAAATGACAGCTCAAATGATCCACTTATGGTGAACGAGAGGCTTGTAGAATCACGACTCGAGTTTTCAGTTGTTTGTTCACCGGTAGAGGGCAGTGTTGTGTTCGAGACCGAGTCAAGACCGGGAAGGAAAGGCAAGCGAGACCGGGAGGGAGATGAAGACTCCAAGATTTATACCACAAAAAATGAGAGTAAAATTCAACACCATGATTGTAATTGTCAAATCGCCACGATCATAAGACTTCAAAATGTCCAGTAATTCTATGTTAATATTTCAGAAGAACATATTAAATCTTTTAGACATTCAGAATGGTGAACAAATTCACTGTGAGGGCAAACAGTCACAAACCCAAACATGTTTATATATAAAAATACTGTGTTCCAACTTCCCTCCGTCTCACCTTACTAATAGCCTAGGGAGCACAACGTTCAAACAATCCCCCCACTCCCCTAAAGTAGGAAGCCTAGGTTTCAATAGGCCATAACTTATATGTATATATAAAATAAATTATTTCACCTTTATCTAACCAGGTAGGCAAGTTGAGAACAAGTTCTCATTTACAATTGCGACCTGGCCAAGATAAAGCAAAGCAGTGTGACACATACAGCAACACGGAGTTACACATGGAGTAAAACAAACATACAGTCAATAATACAGTATCAACAAGTCTATATACGATGTGAGCAAATGAGGTGAGATAAGGGAGGTAAAGGCAAAAAAAGGCCATGGTGGCAAAGTAAATACAATATAGCAAGTAATACACTGGAAGGGTAGATTTGAAGTGGAAGAAAGAAGTAATGGGGTGCAAAGGAGCTAAATAAATCTATACAGTAGGGGAAGAGGTAGTTGTTTGGGCTAAATTATAGATGGGCTATGTGCAGTAATCTGTGAGCTGCTCTGACAGCTGGGGCTTAAAGCTAGTGAGGGAGATAAGATAACACAAAAATATTACCGTGTCATGAAAGGAGTGCGAGTTATGTGGCCTGGTCGAAGTGGTTTTATGGGATGTCTGAATGGGAGCTGATTTAAATTATATTTTTACTCCGCTGCTCTGGGGAAGAAAGGACCTCACTGTTCCGAGACCGAATCAAGACCGAGTAAAAGTGTATCCTACACCAGACCAGACCAATATGTGGTCTCGAGACCACATCTCTTGTAAACTCTGTTCTTATTGACTCAAATGAATGAAATTAATCAAAAATATTTATTCTTTAACTAGTTGAAAACAACCGGGGTCAGTAAAAGGAGCCAAACTTCCCATCCGTCATTTCTTTATCGGGGGAGACAACTTTCTGTGATTGGGCTCTGAAGGGAGTCTGTGAATGGGCTCTGAAGGGAGTCTGTGATTGGGCTCTGAAGGGAGTCTGTGAATGGGCTCTGAAGGGAGTCTGTGATTGGGCTCTGAAGGGAGTCTGTGAATGGGCTCTGAAGGGAGTCTGTGAATGGGCTCTGAAGGGAGTCTGTGAATGGGCTCTGAAGGGAGTCTGTGAATGGGCTCTGAAGGGAGTCTGTGATTGGGCTCTGAAGGGAGTCTGTGAATGGGCTCTGAAGGGAGTCTGTGAATGGGCTCTGAAGGGAGTCTGTGATTGGGCTCGGGGGTCAATAGGCTCTGAAGGGAGTCTGTGAATGGGCTCTGAAGGGAGTCTGTGATTGGGCTCTGAAGGGAGTCTGTGATTGGGCTCGGGGGTCAATAGGCTCTGAAGGGAGTCTGTGAATGGGCTCTGAAGGGAGTCTGTGATTGGGCTCTGAAGGGAGTCTGTGAATGGGCTCTGAAGGGAGTCTGTGAATGGGCTCTGAAGGGAGTCTGTGAATGGGCTCTGAAGGGAGTCTGTGAATGGGCTCTGAAGGGAGTCTGTGAATGGGCTCTGAAGGGAGTCTGTGAATGGGCTCTGAAGGGAGTCTGTGATTGGGCTCTGAAGGGAGTCTGTGAATGGGCTCTGAAGGGAGTCTGTGAATGGGCTCTGAAGGGAGTCTGTGAATGGGCTCTGAAGGGAGTCTGTGATTGGGCTCTGAAGGGAGTCTGTGAATGGGCTCTGAAGGGAGTCTGTGAATGGGCTCGGGGGTCAATAACCTCTGAAGGGAGTCTGTGAATGGGCTCGGGGGTCAATAACCTTAACACCGTTGTGTTCTTTACAATTTTTACCACCCATCAATCACTTGTCTAGAACACACAATAAATAGTGAACGAATGTTGCATATTGTCAACATTAATGTTCAACCTACCTTTTTGAGTTGTGGAGACATCCAGGGCTTTCTCATTTAAATATTTGACCGGCCACATGTGTGATATTTGTATAATTTAATTCTTTTTTAATTTTATTTCCTTTTAATTTTTATGGTACAACTCTACTCCATTATGAAATGTGTCTAGTTTTATTATGATGGGAAATGTGGTTTTATTGTGGGTGTAGCAAATACACAACCGCGTGACCAAAAAACATGTAATCACTCTTCTGTATCAGATAACACCCCTGCAGATGTGTCTCCAACCGTTGGTGTTCTTTTAGTTCAACTTCACCAGTCTCGGTTACTGTCTCACTTCAAATGAAGTTTTCTTTTCTAAGGCTAATAAATATGTAACCTATAACAAGTCTTTCTGAAGTGGGGGGGGGGTATGTTGAGGTGGAGCATGTTTCAGGCTACGGGATTCTTTTGTTCTCGCCACAGAAGAGTAATAAAATGCAATGTTGTGAAATAGGACAGCGTTGCTATGAGTGGCTCGCGCTGCGTTGCTATGAGGGGCTCGCGCAGCGTTGCTATGAGGGGCTCGCGCAGCGTTGCTATGAGTGGCTCCCGCAGCGTTGCTATGAGTGGCTCGCGCAGCGTTGCTATGAGGGGCTCGCGCTGCGTTGCAATGAGTGGCTCGCGCAGCGTTGCTATGATTGGCTCGCGCAGCGTTGCTATGAGGGGCTCGCGCAGCGTTGCTATGAGTGGCTCGCGCTGCGTTGCTATGATTGGCTCGCGCAGCGCTTGCGATTGGCTCGCGCAGCGCTTGCTATGAGGGGCTCGCGCAGCGCTGCTATGAGTGGCTCCCGCAGCGTTGCTATGAGTGGCTCCGCAGCGTTGCTATGAGTGGCTCGCGCAGCGTTGCTATGAGTGGCTCCCGCAGCGTTGCTATGAGTGGCTCCCGCAGCGTTGCTATGAGTGGCTCCCGCAGCGTTGCTATGAGTGGCTCCCGCAGCGTTGCTATGAGTGGCTCCCGCAGCGTTGCTATGAGTGGCTCGCGCTGCGTTGCTATGAGTGGCTCGCGCAGCGTTGCTATGAGAGGCCCGCGCTGCGTTGCTATGATTGGCTCGCGCAGCGTTGCTATGATTGGCTCGCGCAGCGTTGCTATGAGTGGCTCCCGCTGCGTTGCTATGATTGGCTCCCGCAGCGTTGCTATGAGTGGCTCCCGCTGCGTTGCTATGAGTGGCTCGCGCAGCGTTGCTATGAGTGGCTCGCGCTGCGTTGCTATGAGTGGCTCCCGCAGCGTTGCTATGATTGGCTCCCGCAGCGTTGCTATGATTGGCTCCCGCAGCGTGGCTATGAGTGGCTCGCGCTGCGTTGCTATGAGTGGCTCCCGCTGCGTTGCTATGAGTGGCTCCCGCTGCGTTGCTATGAGTGGCTCCCGCTGCGTTGCTATGAGTGGCTCCCGCTGCGTTGCTATGAGTGGCTCCCGCTGCGTTGCTATGAGTGGCTCCCGCTGCGTTGCTATGAGTGGCTCGCGAAGCGTTGCTATGAGTGGCTCGCGCAGCGTTGCTATGAGTGGCTCGCGCTGCGTTGCTATGAGTGGCTCCCGCAGCGTTGCTATGAGTGGCTCCCGCAGCGTTGCTATGATTGGCTCCCGCAGCGTGGCTATGAGTGGCTCGCGCTGCGTTGCTATGAGTGGCTCGCGCTGCGTTGCTATGAGTGGCTCCCGCTGCGTTGCTATGAGTGGCTCCCGCTGCGTTGCTATGAGTGGCTCCCGCTGCGTTGCTATGAGTGGCTCCCGCTGCGTTGCTATGAGTGGCTCCCGCTGCGTTGCTATGAGTGGCTCCCGCTGCGTTGCTATGAGTGGCTCGCGCAGCGTTGCTATGAGTGGCTCGCGCAGCGTTGCTATGAGTGGCTCGCGCTGCGTTGCTATGAGTGGCTCCCGCAGCGTTGCTATGAGTGGCTCCCGCAGCGTTGCTATGAGTGGCTCGCGCAGCGTTGCTATGAGTGGCTCGCGCTGCGTTGCTATGAGTGGCTCCCGCAGCGTTGCTATGAGTGGCTCGCGCAGCGTTGCTATGATTGTCTCCCGCAGCGTTGCTATGATTGTCTCCCGCAGCGTTGCTATGAGTGGCTCCCGCTGCGTTGCTATGAGTGGCTCGCGCTGCGTTGCTATGAGTGGCTCGCGCTGCGTTGCTATGAGTGGCTCGCGCTGCGTTGCTATGAGTGGCTCCCGCAGCGTTGCTATGAGGGGCTCGCGCAGCGCAAGCTATGAGTGGCTCGCGCAGCGCGCTGCGAGTGGCTCCCGCAGCGTTGCTATGATTGGCTCGCGCAGCGTTGCTATGAGTGGCTCCCGCTGCGTTGCTATGAGTGGCTCGCGCAGCGTTGCTAAGAGTGGCTCGCGCAGCGTTGCTATGAGGGGCTCCCGCTGCGTTGCTATGAGGGGCTCCCGCTGCGTTGCTATGAGTGGCTCGCGCTGCGTTGCTATGAGTGGCTCCCGCAGCGTTGCTATGAGTGGCTCCCGCAGCGTTGCTATGAGTGGCTCGCGCTGCGTTGCTATGAGGGGCTCCCGCTGCGTTGCTATGAGGGGCTCCCGCAGCGTTGCTATGAGGGGCTCCCGCAGCGTTGCTATGAGTGGCTCCCGCAGCGTTGCTATGAGGGGCTCCCGCAGCGTTGCTATGAGTGGCTCCCGCAGCGTTGCTATGAGGGGCTCGCGCAGCGTTGCTATGAGTGGCTCCCGCTGCGTTGCTATGAGAGGCTCCCTCAGCGTTGCTATGAGTGGCTCGCGCAGCGTTGCTATGAGTGGCTCGCGCAGCGTTGCAGTATGAGGGGCTCCCGCAGCGTTGCTATGAGTGGCTCGCGCAGCGTTGCTATGAGGGGCTCGCGCTGCGTTGCTATGAGGGGCTCCCGCAGCGTTGCTATGAGGGGCTCGCGCAGCGTTGCTATGAGGGGCTCCCGCAGCGTTGCTATGAGGGGCTCCCGCAGCGTTGCTATGAGGGGCTCCCGCAGCGTTGCTATGAGGGGCTCCCGCAGCGTTGCTATGAGGGGCTCCCGCAGCGTTGCTATGAGTGGCTCCCGCAGCGTTGCTATGAGTGGCTCCCGCAGCGTTGCTATGAGTGGCTCGCGCTGCGTTGCTATGAGTGGCTCGCGCTGCGTTGCTATGAGTGGCTCGCGCTGCGTTGCTATGAGTGGCTCGCGCTGCGTTGCTATGAGGGGCTCCCGCAGCGTTGCTATGAGTGGCTCCCGCAGCGTTGCTATGAGTGGCTCCCGCAGCGTTGCTATGAGTGGCTCGCGCTGCGTTGCTATGAGTGGCTCGCGCTGCGTTGCTATGAGTGGCTCGCGCTGCGTTGCTATGAGTGGCTCGCGCTGCGTTGCTATGAGTGGCTCCCGCTGCAACGCTATGAGTGGCTCGCGCTGCAACGCTATGAGTGGCTCGCGCTGCAACGCTATGAGTGGCTCGCGCTGCGTTGCTATGAGTGGCTCGCGCTGCGTTGCTATGAGTGGCTCGCGCTGCGTTGCTATGAGGGGCTCGCGCTGCGTTGCTATGAGTGGCTCCCGCTGCGTTGCTATGAGTGGCTCGCGCAGCGTTGCTATGAGTGGCTCGCGCAGCGTTGCTATGAGTGGCTCCCGCAGCGTTGCTATGAGAGGACGAACAGCCTGGTTTCCGTGGTTTCTATGTGTGACGTCACAGTGCTTGCCTAGCAAGCACCGTTTCCTCCTGATTTGTCTGACGCCGAGGCTCGAACCCAAGACCTCTGCTTTGCTACGTGACAGCCCTCCTCCAAAAGTGTTTTACCAGTCGGCGCCATGAAAGTTAACAAGTGACGACTTCGGGCTGAAGAGTGCGTTTCACACATCCCCACGTGCTTCCCACTACATTATCGCTCCCCACAACGTGCGGCTCCATGGGTGGTATAAACAGACAGGCCATTGGGCTATTAGCATATGCATATCCTGTTTAAGGACCACACAGAGTTCCTCTGCCGACTCGTTCGGGGTGTTGTGTTTTTAGAGACCCCTCGACGGTGGACTTCTGACCTCTTCCCCCCCCCCCCATAGTTTGACATATCCCAGTTTGTTTGTAAGCTTTTAAATTGTATCACACTCAAAACGTTGATCTTTTCCAGTAGATAATGAGTCACATTTGACCTAAAATCACTTCCTGACCACTTCTACTTGAGGCAAATATGTATGGAAGGTTTCAAATCAATAGGGGATGCTGTCAAAAAGTGATTTTTAAATCCAATGGATTTCTCCCCAATACAGTACAATTTTGTAAATGTTCTACTTCGTAAGTTAGATGTTAATTTACTTAGTGTTATTGTCCACTCCTCGTGTTTGTAGATGTTGGCAGCCTGACAGTTAGTTTTCTGTAGCCAGATGTTCTAACTAGGCCTGTGCCTGGCTTTGGTTACAAACCATTTTCTAATTATAATAAATACATTTAAAAGTATGAATGAACTGGACATGGGAAAATTTAACAAAAAGGTAAACATATTTTTTTTTTTATGTACATGGGTAGACTTATCTTAGCGCTGCTCCAATGACAGCTGAACGTCAACAATGGGGTCAGACAGGGTTCCGTTTCTGTCTTGAGTTGTGTGGGTGGGTCCTCTTTCCCCATTGGTTAGGCCTAGAGGTCGCTATAATAGAATCGAGGCATTCTTTGAGCTCTGGCTTCCTCCTCCCAGGTGTGTCTGTACTTCCAGTAAGCGACAACAATCCCCAAGGTTATCATATCGACTATTTGTTCCTCTCAGAAATGGATTGGTTCTGGCGGACGAAGCAGAGTGATTGGGTTCAACTGAAGGGAGAGCCAACCCTGGGTTCAATTTATTTTAGTTGGGCTTTAATTGCGATTTGGTTGGCACAGTGGAACCAATAGAATAGAAGTGCAAAAGTAGGGGGAGTGCTGCTCAGCGTGAGGTAATACAGTAGGGGGAGTGCTGCTCAGCGTGAGGTAATACAGTAGGGGGAGTGCTGCTCAGCGTGAGGTAATACAGTAGGAGGAGTGCTGCTCAGCGTGAGGTAATACAGTAGAGGAGTGCTGCTCAGCGTGAGGTAATACAGTAGGAGGAGTGCTGCTCAGCGTGAGGTAATACAGTAGGGGGAGTGTGAGGCAATACAGTAGGGAGAGTGCTGCTCAGTGTGAGGTAATACAGTAGGGAGAGTGCTGCTCAGTGTGAGGTAATACAGTAGGGGGAGTGCTGCTCAGCGTGAGGTAATACAGTAGGGGGAGGAGCAGTGTGAGGTAATACAGTAGGGGGAGTGCTGCTCAGCGTGAGGTAATACAGTAGGAGGAGTGCTGCTCAGCGTGAGGTAATACAGTGGGGGGAGTGCTGCTCAGCGTGAGGTAATACAGTAGGGGGAGTGCTGCTCAGCGTGAGGTAATACAGTAGGGGGAGTGCTGCTCAGCGTGAGGTAATACAGTGGGGGGAGTGCTGCTCAGCGTGAGGTAATACAGTAGGGGGAGTGCTGCTCAGCGTGAGGTAATACAGTAGGGGGAGGAGCAGTGTGAGGTAATACAGTAGGGGGAGTGCTGCTCAGCGTGAGGTAATACAGTAGGGGGAGTGCTGCTCAGCGTGAGGTAATACAGTAGGGGGAGTGCTGCTCAGCGTGAGGTAATACAGTAGGGGGAGTGCTGCTCAGCGTGAGGTAATACAGTAGAGGAGTGCTGCTCAGCGTGAGGTAATACAGTAGGAGGAGTGCTGCTCAGCGTGAGGTAATACAGTAGAGGAGTGCTGCTCAGCGTGAGTTAATACAGTAGGGGGAGTGCTGCTCAGCGTGAGGTAATACAGTAGGGGGAGTGTGAGGCAATACAGTAGGGAGAGTGCTGCTCAGTGTGAGGTAATACAGTAGGGGGAGTGCTGCTCAGCGTGAGGTAATACAGTAGGGGGGAGTGCTGCTCAGCGTGAGGTAATACAGTAGGGGGAGTGTGAGGCAATACAGTAGGGAGAGTGCTGCTCAGCGTGAGGTGATACAGTAGGGGGAGTGCTGCTCAACGTGAGGTAATACAGTAGGGAGAGTGTGAGGTAATACAGTAGGGGGAGTGCTGCTCAGCGTGAGGTAATACAGTAGGGGGAGTGCTGCTCAGCGTGAGGTAATACAGTAGGGGGAGTGCTGCTCAGCGTGAGGTAATACAGTAGGGGGAGTGCTGCTCAGCGTGAGGTAATACAGTAGGGGAGTGCTGCTCAGCGTGAGGTAATACAGTAGGGGGAGTGCTGCTCAGGGTGAGGTAATACAGTAGGGAGAGTGCTGCTCAGCGTGAGGTAATACAGTAGGGGGAGGTGCTGCTCAACGTGAGGTAATACAGTAGGGGGAGTGCTGATCAGCGTGAGGTAATACAATAGGGGGAGTGCTGCTCAGCGTGAGGTAATACAGTAGGGGGAGTGCTGCTCAGCTTGAGGTAATACAGTAGGGAGAGTGCTGCTCAGCGTGAGGTAATACAGTAGGGAGAGTGTGAGGTAATACAGTAGGGAGAGTGCTGCTCAGCGTGAGGTAATACAGTAGGGAGAGTGTGAGGTAATACAGTAGGGAGAGTGCTGCTCAGCGTGAGGTAATACAGTAGGGGGGAGTGCTGCTCAGCGTGAGGTAATACAGTAGGGGGAGTGTGAGGTAATACAGTAGGGGGGAGTGCTGCTCAGCGTGAGGTAATACAGTAGGGGGAATGCTGCTCAGTGTGAGGTAATACAGTAGGGGGAGTGCTGCTCAGGGTGAGGTAATACAGTAGGGGGAGTGCTGCTCAGCGTGAGGTAATACAGTAGGGGGAGTGCTGCTCAGTGTGAGGTAATACAGTAGGGGGAGTGCTGCTCAGCGTGAGGTAATACAGTAGGGGGAGTGCTGCTCAGTGTGAGGTAATACAGTAGGGGGAGTGCTGCTCAGTGTGAGGTAATACAGTAGGGGGAGTGCTGCTCAGCGTGAGGTAATACAGTAGGGAGAGTGTGAGGTAATACAGTAGGGGGAGTGCTGCTCAGCGTGAGGTAATACAGTAGGGAGAGTGTGAGGTAATACAGTAGGGGGAGTGCTGCTCAGCGTGAGGTAATACAGTAGGGGGAGTGCTGCTCAGCGTGAGGTAATACAGTAGGGGGAGTGCTGCTCAACGTGAGGTAATACAGTAGGGAGAGTGTGAGGTAATACAGTAGGGGGAGTGCTGCTCAGCGTGAGGTAATACAGTAGGGGGAGTGCTGCTCAGCGTGAGGTAATACAGTAGGGGGAGTGCTGCTCAGCGTGAGGTAATACAGTAGGGGGAGTGCTGCTCAGCGTGAGGTAATACAGTAGGGGAGTGCTGCTCAGCGTGAGGTAATACAGTAGGGGGAGTGCTGCTCAGCGTGAGGTAATACAGTAGGGGGAGTGCTGCTCAGCGTGAGGTAATACAGTAGGGGGAGTGCTGCTCAGCGTGAGGTAATACAGTAGGGGAGTGCTGCTCAGCGTGAGGTAATACAGTAGGGGGAGTGCTGCTCAGGGTGAGGTAATACAGTAGGGGGAGTGCTGCTCAGCGTGAGGTAATACAGTAGGGGGAGTGCTGCTCAGCGTGAGGTAATACAGTAGGGGGAGGTGCTGCTCAACGTGAGGTAATACAGTAGGGGGAGTGCTGATCAGCGTGAGGTAATACAATAGGGGGAGTGCTGCTCAGCGTGAGGTAATACAGTAGGGGGAGTGCTGCTCAGTGTGAGGTAATACAGTAGGGAGAGTGTGAGGTAATACAGTAGGGAGAGTGCTGCTCAGCGTGAGGTAATACAGCAGGGAGAGTGTGAGGTAATACAGTAGGGAGAGTGCTGCTCAGCGTGAGGTAATACAGTAGGGGGAGTGCTGCTCAGCGTGAGGTAATACAGTAGGGGGAGTGCTGCTCAGGGTGAGGTAATACAGTAGGGGGAGTGCTGCTCAGCGTGAGGTAATACAGTAGGGGGAGTGCTGCTCAGTGTGAGGTAATACAGTAGGGGAGTGCTGCTCAGCGTGAGGTAATACAGTAGGGGGAGTGCTGCTCAGCGTGAGGTAATACAGTAGGGGGAGTGCTGCTCAACGCGAGGTAATACAGTAGGGGGAGTGCTGCTCAGTGTGAGGTAATACAGTAGGGGGAGTGCTGCTCAGCGTGAGGTAATACAGTAGGGGGAGTGCTGCTCAGCGTGAGGTAATACAGTAGGGGGAGTGCTGCTCAGGGTGAGGTAATACAGTAGGGGGAGTGCTGCTCAGCGTGAGGTAATACAGTAGGGGGAGTGCTGCTCAGGGTGAGGTAATATAGTAGGGGGAGGAGCAGCGTGAGGTAATACAGTAGGGGGAGTGCTGCTCAGGGTGAGGTAATACAGTAGGGGGAGTGCTGCTCAGGGTGAGGTAATATAGTAGGGGGAGGAGCAGCGTGAGGTAATACAGTAGGGGGAGTGCTGCTCAGGGTGAGGTAATATAGTAGGGGGAGTGCTGCTCAGTGTGAGGTAATACAGTAGGGGGAGTGCTGCTCAGGGTGAGGTAATACAGTAGGGGGAGTGCTGCTCAGGGTGAGGTAATACAGTAGGGGGAATGCTGCTCAGCGTGAGGTAATACAGTAGGGGGGAGTGCTGCTCAGCGTGAGGTAATACAGTAGGGGGAGTGCTGCTCATCGTGAGGTAATACAGTAGGGAGAGTGTGAGGTAATACAGTAGGGGGAGTGCTGCTCAGCGTGAGGTAATACAGTAGGGGGAGTGCTGCTCAGCGTGAGGTAATACAGTAGGGGGAGTGCTGCTCAGCGTGAGGTAATACAGTAGGGGGAGTGCTGCTCAGTGTGAGGTAATACAGTAGGGGGAGTGCTGCTCAGCGTGAGGTAATACAGTAGGGGGGAGTGCTGCTAAGCGTGAGGTAATACAGTAGGGGGAGGTGCAGCTCAAATGTTTTATGTGTTCTCTAGTCCTCACCAGAACGTTTCTTGGCGCATGAGTGCGGTAGTGTTAGTAATACATATTGAGAAACACCCAGGGTGTGGTGTGTTCTCCCCTGCCAGGCTTTGAACTGTGAAAGTGTGTGAGGGAGAGATTGAGGGAAAGTTGTTTTCCTCTGTCTCTCTGTGTGTGTGTGTGTGTGTGTGTGTGTGTGTGTGTGTGTGTGTGTGTGAGAGATTGAGAGATTGAGGGAAAGTGTTTTTCGTCTGTGTGTCATGAAGAGAAGCTCTCTCTCACTATGTTTGAGTTGTGTTCAGTTCAACTAGAGTACCTAGATCTTGACTACTCGGGTAGATGGGGTTGATCATTTTACACCGATAGTTTACCGAATCAAAATAAATTATGTCGCACACTCCATGTATAAACTCCCAGCAATTTAATGGGTATTTACCAACTTTTAGGTATCACTCTACCTTCCTGATATATTCAGGAACACTGATAACCGGTCGGCGTCCTTGATTATGGTCCTAGGAGGGTATATCCTGTATTGATTATGGTGCTGGGAGGGTAAATCATGTATTGATTATGGTCCTAGGAGGGTATATCCTGTATTGATTATGGTCCTAGGAGGGTATATCCTGTATTGATTATGGTCCTAGGAGGGTATATCCTGTATTGATTATGGTGCTGGGAGGGTATATCCTGTATTGATTATGGTGCTGGGAGGGTATATCCTGTATTGATTATGGTGCTGGGAGGGTAAATCATGTATTGATTATGGTCCGAGGAGGGTAAATCATGTATTGATTATGGTCCGAGGAGGGTAAATCATGTATTGATTATGGTCCGAGGAGGGTAAATCATGTATTGATTATGGTCCTAGGAGGGTAAATCATGTATTGATTATGGTCCTAGGAGGGTATATCCTGTATTGATTATGGTGCTGGGAGGGTATATCCTGTATTGATTATGGTGCTGGGAGGGTATATCCTGTATTGATTATGGTGCTGGGAGGGTAAATCATGTATTGATTATGGTGCTAGGAGGGTATATCCTGTATTGATTATGGTCCGAGGAGGGTAAATGCCTTATTGATTATGGTGCTGGGAGGGTATATCCTGTATTGATTATGGTCCTAGGAGGGTATATCCTGTATTGATTATGGTCCTAGGAGGGTAAATCATGTATTGATTATGGTCCTAGGAGGGTATCTCCTGTATTGATTATGGTCCTAGGAGGGTATATCCTGTATTGATTATGGTGCTGGGAGGGTATATCCTGTATTGATTATGGTCCTAGGAGGGTATCTCCTGTATTGATTATGGTCCGAGGAGGGTATATCCTGTATTGATTATGGTCCGAGGAGGGTAAATGCCTTATTGATTATGGTGCTAGGAGGGTAAATCATGTATTGATTATGGTGCTGGGAGGGTATATCATGTATTGATTATGGTCCTAGGAGGGTATATCCTGTATTGATTATGGTGCTGGGAGGGTATATCCTGTATTGATTATGGTGCTGGGAGGGTATATCCTGTATTGATTATGGTGCTGGGAGGGTATATCCTGTATTGATTATGGTGCTGGGAGGGTAAATCATGTATTGATTATGGTGCTAGGAGGGTATATCCTGTATTGATTATGGTGCTGGGAGGGTATATCCTGCATTGATTATGGTCCTAGGAGGGTATATCATGTATTGATTATGGTCCTAGGAGGGTATATCCTGTATTGATTATGGTGCTGGGAGGGTATATCCTGTATTGATTATGGTCCTAGGAGGGTATATCCTGTATTGATTATGGTGCTGGGAGGGTATATCCTGTATTGATTATGGTGCTAGGAGGGTATATCCTGTATTGATTATAGTGGTGAGGGGAATGTAGTTCTCTGGCTTAGGTTTTAATGCTCTTGAATCTACTGCTTTATTAAAGCAGTTTGATGTAATGGATAGGCTACAAAGTTACAAAGTTTGCAAAAGTTTCATACAATTGTGTGTGTGTGTGTGTGTGTGTGTGTGTGTGTGTGTGTGTGTGTGTGTGTGTGTGTGTGGAGAGATGAATTCAGTCAGGTGTTCTGGCAGCCTGGCTAGAGAGAGCTTTTTAATCAGATGTCCTGTCAGCTTTGTTGGACAGTGTGTCTGTTCGGGCCAGGACGATACCAGTGTCACACACACACACAGAGACTTTATGGCCAGTCCCAACTACAGTTCAGAGAGTTAGTTTAGAGCCGGGCTGTCGCCTGGGAAAGGAAATCTGGCAGCTGTAGACATGCTGTTGTACACTCTTCGCTGATAACCCTGTGTGTGTGTGTGTGTGTGTGTGTGTGTGTGTGTGTGTGTGTGTGTGTGTGTGTGTGTGTGTGTGTGTGTGTGTGTGTGTGTGTGTGTGTGTGTGTGAGCGACTGAGACAACGTATGGTGTATCTCTCTCTCTCTCTACAGTAGTGCTGACCAAATGGCACCCTATTCCCCTACACAGTGCACTGCGTTTGACCAGGACCCATTTAGGCTCCATAGGGCTCCAGTCAAACGTAGTGTACACTATGTAGGGAATAGGGTGCCATTTGGGGCGGAGCCTAAATGCTTTTCATGTTGAGCTTAATAGATAGTAAATGTCAGAACGACCTCGCGGAACACGTTCTATGTTTAAACAAGGGCCCTGAGATGAGAGGTCCAACATTTTAATACAAAACTGTTGGCTACCGCTACGTCTTTTAAAACAAGCCTCTGTCACAACACCATTTACATCGGTTAAATAAATAAACTACATTTACATTAGGTTAAATAAACTAAACCTGTAATGATTTTAACAAGAGGTGAATTAAAAAGTGTTATGCGACACATTTGAGCATTGCAGACAGTGTCCGTAGTCGGTCTGTGTGTCCGTGAGTAGTGTCCGTAGTCGGTCTGTATGTCCGTGAATAGTGTCCGTAGTCGGTCTGTGTGTCCGTGAATAGTGTCCGTAGTCGGTCTGTGTGTCCGTGAATAGTGTCCGTAGTCGGTCTGTGTGTCCGTAGTCGGTCTGTGTGTCCGTGAATAGTGTCCGTAGTCGGTCTGTGTGTCCGTGAATAGTGTCCGTAGTCGGTCTGTGTGTCCGTGAATAGTGTCCGTAGTCGGTCTGTGTGTCCGTGAATAGTGTCCGTAGTCGGTCTGTGTGTCCGTGAATAGTGTCCGTAGTCGGTCTGTATGTCCGTGAATAGTGTCCGTAGTCGGTCTGTGTGTCCGTGAATAGTGTCCGTAGTCGGTCTGTGTGTCCGTGAATAGTGTCCGTAGTCGGTCTGTATGTCCGTGAATAGTGTCCGTAGTCGGTCTGTGTGTCCGTGAGTAGTGTCCGTAGTCGGTCTGTATGTCCGTGAGTAGTGTCCGTAGTCGGTCTGTGTGTCCGTGAATAGTGTCCGTAGTCGGTCTGTGTGTCCGTGAATAGTGTCCGTAGTCGGTCTGTGTGTCCGTGAATAGTGTCCGTAGTCGGTCTGTGTGTCCGTGAATAGTGTCCGTAGTCGGTCTGTGTGTCCGTGAATAGTGTCCGTGAGTCGGTCTGTGTGTCCGTGAATAGTGTCCGTAGTCGGTCTGTGTGTCCGTGAGTAGTGTCCGTAGTCGGTCTGTGTGTCCGTGAATAGTGTCCGTAGTCGGTCTGTGTGTCCGTGAATAGTGTTCGTAGTCGGTCTGTGTGTCCGTGAATAGTGTCCGTAGTCATTCTGTGTGTCCGTGAATAGTGTCCGTAGTCGGTCTGTGTGTCCGTGAGTAGTGTCCGTAGTCGGTCTGTGTGTCCGTGAATAGTGTCCGTAGTCGGTCTGTGTGTCCGTGAATAGTGTCCGTAGTCAGTCTGTGTGTCCGTGAATAGTGTCCGTAGTCGGTCTGTGTGTCCGTGAATAGTGTCCGTAGTCAGTCTGTGTGTCCGTGAATAGTGTCCGTAGTCGGTCTGTGTGTCCGTGAATAGTGTCCGTAGTCAGTCTGTGTGTCCGTGAATAGTGTCCGTAGTCGGTCTGTATGTCCGTGAATAGGGTGGGGGGTGGGGGGGGGGGGATAACAGTATTATATCTGAATGGGCTGGGAGGTTTTAGCAGTACGTCCGGACTAGTCCACCACAGGGCTTTCTGGCTCACTGCTCGTCCCCAACCAAACCCAAGCTGCTACGGTGTAATAACCCCCCCCAAGCTGCTACGGTGTAATAACCCCCCCCCCCCAAGCTGCTACGGTGTAATGACCCCCCCCCAAGCTGCTACGGTGTAATGACCCCCCCCAAGCTGCTACGGTGTAATGACCCCCCCCCAAGCTGCTATGGTGTAATGACCTCCCCCCAAGCTGCTACGGTATAATGACCCCCCCAAGCTGCTACGTTGTAATGACCCCCCCAAGCTGCTACGTTGTAATGACCCCCCCCCCAGCTGCTACGGTGTAATGACCCCCCCCCCAAGCTGCTACGGTGTAATGACCCCCCCCCCCCCCAAGCTGCTACGGTGTAATGACCCCCTCCCAAGCTGCTACGGTGTAATGACCCCCTCCCAAGCTGCTACGGTGTAATGACCCCCCCCCAAGCTGCTACGGTGTAATGACCCCCCAAGCTGCTACGGTGTAATGACCCCCTCCCAAGCTGCTACGGTGTAATGACTCCCCCAAGCTGCTACGGTGTAATGACCCCCCCAAGCTGCTACGGTGTAATGACCCCCCTCCCAAGCTGCTACGGTGTAATGACCCCCTCCCAAGCTGCTACGGTGTAATGACCCCCCCCCCCTCGTCTACTGGTGTGGTACTAGGTAGGGTGAGGGTCGGACAGGGACGCTGATTCTTACGAGAGGGAAGTCAACGCTGTCACCACCTCGCTTTCCAGCTTGAACCCCAGAGCGTGGTGCCTGTGGGTGGTGCCTGTGGGTGGTGGCCGCCCGGGTAGGGGGGAGTTTGGTGTGAGAGCCTAGCGGTGCTGATTAGGTAGGCTGTTGTGTGCTGTGTCAACATGTTGAGAGCTGTGCTGTGTAGTGAGTCAGGTTCATTCTCCACTGTCTCAATTGGCACCCGAGTCACTATGTAGTCCACTACTTCAGACCAGGGCCCATAGGAGATAGGGGGCCACTACTTTAGACCAGGGCCCATAGGGGATAGGGGGGCCACTACTTTAGACCAGGGCCCATAGGGAATAGGGGGCCACTACTTTAGACCAGTGCCCATAGGGGATAGGGGGGCCACTACTTTAGACCCGGGCCCATAGGGGATAGGGGGCCACTACTTTAGACCAGGGCCCATAGGGGATAGGGGGCCACTACTTTAGACCAGGGCCCATAGGGAATAGGGGGGCCACTACTTTAGACCAGGCCCATAGGGAATAGGGGGCCACTACTTTAGACCAGGGCCCATAGGGGATAGGGGGGCCACTACTTTAGACCAGGGCCCATAGGGGATAGGGGGGCCACTACTTTACACCAGGGCCCATATGGGATAGGGGGCCACTACTTTAGACCAGGGCCCATAGGGAATAGGGGGCCACTACTTTAGACCAGGGCCCATAGGGAATAGGGGGCCACTACTTTAGACCAGGGCCCATAGGGGATAGGGGGCCACTACTTTAGACCAGGGCCCATAGGGAATAGGGGGCCACTACTTTAGACCAGGGCCCATAGGGAATAGGGGGCCACTACTTTAGACCAGGGCCCATAGGGAATAGGGGGCCACTACTTTAGACCAGGGCCCATAGGGAATAGGGGGCCACTACTTTAGACCAGGGCCCATAGGGAATAGGGGGCCACTACTTTAGACCAGGGCCCATAGGGGATAGGGGGCCACTACTTTAGACCAGGGCCCATAGGGAATAGGGGGCCACTACTTTAGACCAGGGCCCATAGGGGATAGGGGGCCACTACTTTAGACCAGGGCCCATAGGGGATAGGGGGCCACTACTTTAGACCAGGGCCCATAGGGGATAGGGGGGCCACTACTTTAGACCAGGGCCCATAGGGGATAGGGGGGCCACTACTTTAGACCAGGGCCCATAGGGAATAGGGGGCCACTACTTTAGACCAGGGCCCATAGGGGATAGGGGGGCCACTACTTTAGACCAGGGCCCATAAGGGATAGGGGGGGCATTTGGACCACAGATCTCCCTATAGTCATTTATCAGGTCCCTTCATGACTAAAATGTCTATCTTTAATGTAGGATCATACTGCTGTAATCCCGATGCTCCCGAGTTCTTGACCGGTAACTGGTTTCAGATCAGACAGATGACTTGGAGCGAACAGAGACCTGCGAGACGGTGGAGTGAGGCATGAGAACCTGAAGGTGTTTGTTTAGCTGGCGAGGAGGCAGGTTTTTTTGGGGGGGGGGGGGATGAAGTCACGAGAGAGACAGGCGTGAGAGTTTACCGGGTCAATCAGTGAATCTTTTTTAGTTGCAGAGTGGAACGGGATGAGGCAAGAGGAAGTCAAGAGGGCGAGAGACAGTTTGGTAGGATGCATTTCCTGTGTGGTCAATGGATTCTAATGAGTCATAGTTTACCTTTGTCATCCATGCCCGTGGGTGATGCCCGTGGGTGATGCCCGTGGGTGATGCCCGTGGGTGATGCCCGGGGGTGATGCCACACTGTCACAGCATCTCTGAGGCAAGTAGGTGTTGGATGCTGCAAAGTGGAGTTGGCTCTTGAAGTGGAGAAACATGTGGGGGGGGGGCTCCTGACCCAGAGATCTGAGCCGGCTGTATGAAACCTCTGACCTCTGACGCAGGCCTTGTCCAATTGTTCCGGTCTCTCACAGTCACGGAGCTCTGGTCTCTCACAGTCACGGAGCTCTGGTCTCTCACAGTCACGGAGCTCTGGTCTCTCACAGTCACAGAGCTCTGGTCTCTCACAGTCACGGAGCTCGGTCTCTCACAGTCACGGAGCTCTGGTCTCTCACAGTCACGGAGCTCTGGTCTCTCACAGTCACGGAGCTCTGGTCTCTCACAGTCACGGAGCTCTGGTCTCTCACAGTCACGGAGCTCGGTTCTCTCACAGTCACGGAGCTCGGTTCTCTCACAGTCACGGAGCTCGGTTCTCTCACAGTCACGGAGCTCGGTTCTCTCACAGTCACGGAGCTCTGGTCTCTCACAGTCACGGAGCTCGGTCTCTCACAGTCACGGAGCTCTGGTCTCTCACAGTCACGGAGCTCTGGTCTCTCACAGTCACGGAGCTCTGGTCTCTCACAGTCACGGAGCTCTGGTCTCTCACAGTCACGGAGCTCGGTCTCTCACAGTCACGGAGCTCGGGCTCTCACAGTCACGGACAGCTGTCTCTCACAGTCACGGAGCTCTGGTCTCTCACAGTCACGGAGCTCTGGTCTCTCACAGTCACGGAGCTCTGGTCTCTCACAGTCACGGAGCTCGGTCCTCTCACAGTCACGGAGCTCGGTCCTCTCACAGTCACGGAGCTCGGTCCTCTCACAGTCACGGAGCTCGGTCTCTCACAGTCACGGAGCTCGGTCTCTCACAGTCACGGAGCTCTGGTCTCTCACAGTCACGGAGCTCGGTCCTCTCACAGTCACGGAGCTCGGTCCTCTCACAGTCACGGAGCTCGGTCCTCTCACAGTCACGGAGCTCGGTCCTCTCACAGTCACGGAGCTCGGTCCTCTCACAGTCACGGAGCTCGGTCCTCTCACAGTCACGGAGCTCGGTCCTCTCACAGTCACGGAGCTCGGTCCTCTCACAGTCACGGAGCTCGGTCCTCTCACAGTCACGGAGCTCGGTCCTCTCACAGTCACGGAGCTCGGTCCTCTCACAGTCACGGAGCTCGGTCCTCTCACAGTCACGGAGCTCGGTCCTCTCACAGTCACGGAGCTCGGTCTCTCACAGTCACGGAGCTCGGTTCTCTCACAGTCACGGAGCTCGGTTCTCTCACAGTCACGGAGCTCGGTTCTCTCACAGTCACGGAGCTCTGTTCTCTCACAGTCACGGAGCTCTGTTCTCTCACAGTCACGGAGCTCGGTCACAGCGCTCGGGCTCTCTCTCTGACAGGATGAAATTGTCTGTCTTGTCCCGATGTGTCCTGACATGACCTACTCTCAGCAGTCCTGTCATCTTGTTGTATGACTGGGTATCCCCAACAACCCCTGTAGATTCTCCCATCTCTCCCGGGACATTCTCTGTGTCTGTCCTGACATGACCTACTAAACCACGGACCAACACTTAGTGTGTATACAACAACTAGCCCTGTCACTTCCCTGTTTCACAATGCTCTACGTGTCATATCTAGTCTGCCTGTCCTGACTTCACCAGTTGTCTCACAGAGATCGATATTGATACGTGTTTGATTTGTTTATATAATGTTTGCTGTTTATTTAATTTTGTGTTTTTTTTTTTTAATTGTGTATAATTATATTTTGTGTGTTCCCCAGGGTACATTTGCAAATGTGTTTTCCTTAAATACAAGTTAATGATAATGAATCCCAGCTGGTGTGAGTCGTCGTCCTCAGTTACTGCTCTCTCACAGACCGGTTTTCTAGTCTGTAGTTCTGTCCTGTTTCCCGACATGGCTTACTAAATCATATAATCTCAGCATTTCTGACTGAGTAACTCAGATCATCGCCCTCAGCGCATCGCCCTCAGCGCATCGCCCTCAGCGCATCGCCCTCGGATCATCGCCCTCGGATCATCGCCCTCAGCGCATCGCCCTCGGATCATCGCCCTCAGATCATCGCCCTCAGATCATCGCCCTCAGATCATCGCCCTCAGATCATCGCCCTCAGCGCATCGCCCTCAGCGCATCGCCCTCGCCCCATCGCCCTCAGCGCGTCGCCCTCAGCGCGTCGCCCTCAGATCATCGCCCTCAGCGCATCGCCCTCAGATCATTGCCCTCAGCGCATCGCCCTCAGATCATCGCCCTCAGCGCATCGCCCTCAGCGCATCGCCCTCGCCCCATCGCCCTCGCCCCATCGCCCTCGCCCCATCGCCCCCGCCCCATCGCCCCCAGACCATCGCCCCCGGACCATCGCCCCCGGACCATCGCCCTCGAACCATCGCCCCCCGACCATCGCCCTCGAACCATCGCCCCATCGCCCCCCGGCCATCGCCCTAAGAACCATCGCCCTCTAAGTGTATTAACTTGAATCCCAGGATGGTGATGAATCGTTATGAAATTGCTGTTTATCTGTATTTTCTTCCCCTTGCGGCGAGTTGGAACCGGTTTAAACCTGTACTAATGCATGCTGTCGGTTTACCTTTAGCCAAAGACCACACCATGTCTTTAAACGTTTTGTTTTGTATAAATTTGTGCCTTCAGAAAGTATTCATACTGCTTGAATTTTTTTGCCTAAATGGTTTAAATTTAGATTTTTGTATCACACTATAACCCATAATATTTGACTTTTTGTTTTTACAAATTATGTCCCCCACCACTAGTCCAACATCCTTGTCATCAACACAGCTGACGGTCTGAGACTATCAATTTCCCCATGAGACTGTATCAACCACTTAAAGGGGCTGAATAATTTTGCACGCCCAATTTTTCAGTTTTTTATTTGTTAAAAAAGTTTGAAATATCCAATAAATGTCGTTCCACTTCATGATTGTGTCCCACTTGTTGTTGATTCTTCACAAAAAAATACAGTTTTATATCTTTATGTTTGAAGCCTGAAATGTGGCAAAAGGTCGCAAAGTTCAAGGGGGCCGAATACTTTCGCAAGGCACTGTATCTAGCTACTTCATCAGATCAACTGTTGGCATGGTAACTACCTGGATTACCTGTGATTTGACGTTCATATTGGGATGAGGAAGGGATGAGGAAGGGATGAGGAAGAAGTAGCCAAGCTATAGAATAGTTGTTTCGAAAGGGATCAGTTTGAGCAAGGCGAGGTACATAATCCCTCCTCTTCATCACATAATGATTAGTTATTGGGGATGAAGGTGATTTTGCACCAGTCTAACAGCAATGTAGTCCATCTCACACACACACACACACACACACACACACACACACACACACACACACACACACACACACACACACTGGTTTCCGTATTTGGTAGTGTTGCAGTCTGTGTAGTACTCCGTGCTGTGTCAACATGTTGAGAGCTGTGCTGTGTAGGGAGGAGTCTTTACTTTAGACCAGGGCCCATAGGGGATAGGGGGGCACTACTTTAGACCAGGGCCCATAGGGGATAGGGGGGCACTACTTTAGACCAGGGCCCATAGGGGATAGGGGGGCACTACTTTAGACCAGGGCCCATAGGGAATAGGGGTGCCACTACTTTAGACCAGGGCCCATAGGGGATAGGGGGCCACTACTTTAGACCAGGGCCCATAGGGAATAGGGGGCCACTACTTTAGACCAGGGCCCATAGGGAATAGGGGGGCCACTACTTTAGACCAGGGCCCATAGGGGATAGGGGGCCACTACTTTAGACCAGGGCCCATAGGGAATAGGGGGGCCACTACTTTAGACCAGGGCCCATAAGGGATAGGGGGGCCACTACTTTAGACCAGGGCCCATAGGGGATAGGGGGGCCACTACTTTAGACCAGGGCCCATAGGGGATAGGGGGCCACTACTTTAGACCAGGGCCCATAGGGGATAGGGGGGCCACA
>NC_088229.1:76771785-76816785 GCF_036934945.1 Oncorhynchus masou masou
GTCTCGGTCTGGCTGTCTCGGTCTGGCTGTCTCGGTCTGGCTGTCTCGGGCTGGCTGGCTGGCTGTCTCGGGCTGGCTGGCTGTCTCGGGCTGGCGGGCTGGCTGGCTCTGGCTGGCTGTCTGTCTGTCTCGGGCTGGCTGTCTGTCTGTCTCTGGCTGGCTGTCTGTCTGTCTGTCTCTGGCTGGCTGGCTCTCTGTCTGGCTGGCTCTCTGTCTCTCTGTCTGACAAAGGTGAGGGGGGAGTGTAATGGAACTACAGTACAGGGGGAGTGTAATGGAACTACAGTACAGGGGGGCTGTAATGGAACTACAGTACAGGGGGAGTGTAATGGAACTACAGTACAGGGGGGAGTGTAATGGAACTACAGTACAGGGGGAGTGTAATGGAACTACAGTACAGGGGGGAGTGTAATGGAACTACAGTACAGGGGGAGTGTAATGGAACTACAGTGCAGGGGGAGTGTAATGGAACTACAGTACAGGGGGGAGTGTAATGGAACTACAGTACAGGGGGAGTGTAATGGAACTACAGTGCAGGGGGAGTGTAATGGAACTACAGTACAGGGGGAGTGTAATGGAACTACAGTACAGGGGGAGAAGTGTAATGGAACTACAGTACAGGGGGAGTGTAATGGAACTACAGTACAGGGGGAGTGTAATGGAACTACAGTACAGGGGGAGTAATGGAACTACAGTACAGGGGGAGTGTAATGGAACTACAGTACAGGGGGGAGTGTAATGGAACTACAGTACAGGGAGGAGGGGGAGTGTAATGGAACTACAGTACAGGGGGAGTGTAATGGAACTACAGTACAGGGGGAGTGTAATGGAACTACAGTACAGGGGGAGTGTAATGGAACTACAGTACAGGGGGAGTGTAATGGAACTACAGTACAGGGGGGAGTGTAATGGAACTACAGTACAGGGGGAGTGTAATGGAACTACAGTACAGGGGGAGTGTAATGGAACTACAGTGCAGGGGGGAGTGTAATGGAACTACAGTACAGGGGGAGTGTAATGGAACTACAGTACAGGGGGAGTGTAATGGAACTACAGTACAGGGGGGAGTGTAATGGAACTACAGTACAGGGGGAGTGTAATGGAACTACAGTACAGGGGGAGTGTAATGGAACTACAGTACAGGGGGAGTGTAATGGAACTACAGTACAGGGGGAGTGTAATGGAACTACAGTACAGGGGGGAGTGTAATGGAACTACAGTACAGGGGGAGTGTAATGGAACTACAGTACAGGGGGGAGTGTAATGGAACTACAGTACAGGGGGAGTGTAATGGAACTACAGTACAGGGGGGAGTGTAATGGAACTACAGTACAGGGGGAGTGTAATGGAACTACAGTACAGGGGGAGTGTAATGGAACTACAGTACAGGGGGGGGGTAATGGAACTACAGTACAGGGGGAGTGTAATGGAACTACAGTACAGGGGGAGTGTAATGGAACTACAGTACAGGGGGAGTGTAATGGAACTACAGTACAGGGGGAGTGTAATGGAACTACAGTACAGGGGGAGTGTAATGGAACTACAGTACAGGGGGAGTGTAATGGAACTACAGTACAGGGGGAGTGTAATGGAACTACAGTACAGGGGGAGTAATGGAACTACAGTACAGGGAGGAGGGGGAGTGTAATGGAACTACAGTACAGGGGGGAGTGTAATGGAACTACAGTACAGGGGGAGTGTAATGGAACTACAGTACAGGGGGAGTGTAATGGAACTACAGTACAGGGGGAGTGTAATGGAACTACAGTACAGGGGGGAGTGTAATGGAACTACAGTACAGGGGGAGTAATGGAACTACAGTACAGGGGGGAGTGTAATGGAACTACAGTACAGGGAGGAGGAGGGAGTGTAATGGAACTACAGTACAGGGGGAGTGTAATGGAACTACAGTACAGGGGGAGTGTAATGGAACTACAGTACAGGGGGAGTGTAATGGAACTACAGTACAGGGGGGAGTGTAATGGAACTACAGTACAGGGAGGAGGGGGGAGTGTAATGGAACTACAGTACAGGGGGGAGTGTAATGGAACTACAGTACAGGGGGGAGTGTAATGGAACTACAGTACAGGGGGGGAGTGTAATGGAACTACAGTACAGGGGGGAGTGTAATGGAACTACAGTACAGGGGGGAGTGTAATGGAACTACAGTACAGGGGGAGTAATGGAACTACAGTACAGGGGGAGGGGGAGTGTAATGGAACTACAGTACAGGGGGAGGGGGAGTGTAATGGAACTACAGTACAGGGGGAGTGTAATGGAACTACAGTACAGGGGGAGTGTAATGGAACTACAGTACAGGGGGGAGTGTAATGGAACTACAGTACAGGGGGAGTGTAATGGAACTACAGTACAGGGGGAGTGTAATGGAACTACAGTACAGGGGGAGTGTAATGGAACTACAGTACAGGGGGGAGTGTAATGGAACTACAGTACAGGGGGAGTGTAATGGAACTACAGTACAGGGGGGAGTGTAATGGAACTACAGTACAGGGGGAGTGTAATGGAACTACAGTACAGGGGGAGTGTAATGGAACTACAGTACAGGGGGAGTGTAATGGAACTACAGTACAGGGGGAGTGTAATGGAACTACAGTACAGGGGGGAGTGTAATGGAACTACAGTACAGGGGGGAGTGTAATGGAACTACAGTACAGGGGGAGTGTAATGGAACTACAGTACAGGGGGAGTGTAATGGAACTACAGTACAGGGGGAGTGTAATGGAACTACAGTACAGGGGGAGTGTAATGGAACTACAGTACAGGGGGAGTGTAATGGAACTACAGTACAGGGGGAGTGTAATGGAACTACAGTGCAGGGGGAGTGTAATGGAACTACAGTACAGGGGGAGTGTAATGGAACTACAGTACAGGGGGGAGTGTAATGGAACTACAGTACAGGGGGGAGTGTAATGGAACTACAGTACAGGGGGGAGTGTAATGGAACTACAGTACAGGGGGGAGTGTAATGGAACTACAGTACAGGGGGAGTGTAATGGAACTACAGTGCAGGGGGAGTGTAATGGAACTACAGTACAGGGGGAGTGTAATGGAACTACAGTACAGGGGGAGTGTAATGGAACTACAGTACAGGGGGAGTGTAATGGAACTACAGTACAGGGGGGAGTGTAATGGAACTACAGTACAGGGGGAGTGTAATGGAACTACAGTACAGGGGGAGTGTAATGGAACTACAGTACAGGGGGAGTGTAATGGAACTACAGTACAGGGGGAGTGTAATGGAACTACAGTACAGGGGGAGTAATGGAACTACAGTACAGGGGGAGTGTAATGGAACTACAGTACAGGGGGGAGTGTAATGGAACTACAGTACAGGGGGGAGTGTAATGGAACTACAGTACAGGGGGAGTGTAATGGAACTACAGTACAGGGGGAGTGTAATGGAACTACAGTACAGGGGGAGTGTAATGGAACTACAGTACAGGGGGAGTGTAATGGAACTACAGTACAGGGGGAGTGTAATGGAACTACAGTACAGGGGGAGTGTAATGGAACTACAGTACAGGGGGAGTGTAATGGAACTACAGTACAGGGGGAGTGTAATGGAACTACAGTACAGGGGGAGTGTAATGGAACTACAGTACAGGGGGAGTAATGGAACTACAGTACAGGGGGAGTGTAATGGAACTACAGTACAGGGGGGAGTGTAATGGAACTACAGTACAGGGGGAGTGTAATGGAACTACAGTGCAGGGGGAGTGTAATGGAACTACAGTACAGGGGGGAGTGTAATGGAACTACAGTACAGGGGGAGTGTAATGGAACTACAGTACAGGGGGAGTGTAATGGAACTACAGTACAGGGGGGAGTGTAATGGAACTACAGTGCAGGGGGGAGTGTAATGGAACTACAGTACAGGGGGAGTGTAATGGAACTACAGTGCAGGGGGAGTGTAATGGAACTACAGTACAGGGGGGAGTGTAATGGAACTACAGTACAGGGGGAGTGTAATGGAACTACAGTGCAGGGGGAGTGTAATGGAACTACAGTACAGGGGGGAGTGTAATGGAACTACAGTACAGGGGGAGTGTAATGGAACTACAGTGCAGGGGGGAGTGTAATGGAACTACAGTACAGGGGGAGTGTAATGGAACTACAGTGCAGGGGGAGTGTAATGGAACTACAGTGCAGGGGGGAGTGTAATGGAACTACAGTACAGGGGGAGTGTAATGGAACTACAGTGCAGGGGGAGTGTAATGGAACTACAGTGCAGGGGGAGTGTAATGGAACTACAGTACAGGGGGGGAGTGTAATGGAACTACAGTACAGGGGGGGGGGAGTGTAATGGAACTACAGTACAGGGGGTGGGGGTTGAAACTACAGTACAGGGGGGGGGGGGTTGAAACTACAGTACAGGGAGGGGGTGTTATGGAACTACAGTACAGGGGTGTTTTACTGTAGATGGCTGGGGGAATAGAGCCTGTATTTTACGGTAGATGGCTGGGGGAATAGAGCCTGTTTTACTGTAGATGGCTGGGGGAATAGAGCCTGTTTTACTGTAGATGGCTGGGGGAATAGAGCCTGCATTTTACTGTAGATGGCTGCGGGAATAGAGCCTGTTTTATAGAGCCTGTGTTTTACTGTAGATGGCTGGGGGAATAGAGCCTGTTTTATAGAGCCTGTGTTTTACTGTAGATGGCTGGGGGAATAGAGCCTGTTTTATAGAGCCTGTGTTTTACTGCAGATGGCTGGGGAAATAGAGCCTGTGTTTTACTGTAGAAGGCTGGGGGAATAGAGCCTGTTTTATAGAGCCTGTGTTTTACTGTAGATGGCTGGGGGAATAGAGCCTGTTTTATAGAGCCTGTGTTTTACTGTAGATGGCTGGGGGAATAGAGCCTGTTTTATAGAGCCTGTGTTTTCCTGTAGATGGCTGGGGGAATAGAGCCTGTGTTTTACTGTAGATGGCTGGGGGAATAGAGCCTGTGTTTTACTGTAGAAGGCTGGGGGAATAGAGCCTGTTTTATAGAGCCTGTGTTTTACTGTAGATGGCTGGGGGAATAGAGCCTGCGTTTTACTGTAGATGGCTGGGGGAATAGAGCCTGCGTTTTAGTGTAGATGGCTGGGGGAATAGAGCCTGTTTTATAGAGCCTGTGTTTTCCTGTAGATGGCTGGGGAAATAGAGCCTGTATTTTACTGTAGATGGCTGGGGGAATAGAGCCTGTGTTTTTCTGTAGATGGCTGGGGAAATAGAGCCTGTATTTTACTGTAGATGGCTGGGGGAATAGAGCCTGTGTTTTACTGTAGATGGCTGGTGGGAATAGAGCCTGTGTTTTACTGTAGATGGCTGGGGGGAATAGAGCCTGCATTTTACTGTAGATGGCTGGGGGAAAAGAGCCTGTTTTACTGTAGATGGCTGGGGGAATAGAGCCTGTGTTTTACTGTAGATGTCTGGGGGAATAGAGCCTGTGTTTTACTGTAGATGGCTGGGGGGAATAGAGCCTGCATTTTACTGTAGATGGCTGGGGGAAAAGAGCCTGTTTTACTGTAGATGGCTGGGGGAATAGAGCCTGTGTTTTACTGTAGAAGGCTGGGGGAATAGAGCCTGTTTTATAGAGCCTGTGTTTTACTGTAGATGGCTGGGGGAATAGAGCCTGCGTTTTACTGTAGATGGCTGGGGGGAATAGAGCCTGTGTTTTACTGTAGATGGCTGGTGGGAATAGAGCCTGCATTTTACTGTAGATGGCTGGGGGGAATAGAGCCTGCATTTTACTGTAGATGGCTGGGGGAATAGAGCCTGCGTTTTACTGTAGATGGCTGGGGGAATAGAGCCTGTTTTATAGAGCCTGTGTTTTCCTGTAGATGGCTGGCTGGGGGTAATAGAGCCTGCGTTTTTCTGTAGATGGCTGGGGAAATAGAGCCTGTGTTTTACTGTAGATGGCTGGGCGGAATAGAGCCTGTGTTTTACTGTAGATGGCTGGTGGGAATAGAGCCTGTGTTTTACTGTAGATGGCTGGGGGGAATAGAGCCTGCATTTTACTGTAGATGGCTGGGGGAAAAGAGCCTGTTTTACTGTAGATGGCTGGGGGAATAGAGCCTGTGTTTTACTGTAGATGGCTGGGGGAATAGAGCCTGCATTTTACTGTAGATGGCTGGGGGAATAGAGCCTGCATTTTACTGTAGATGGCTGGGGGAATAGAGCCTGCATTACCTGTAGATGGCTGGGGGAATAGAGCTTGTGTTTTACTGTAGATGGCTGGAGGAATAGAGCCTGCGTTTTACTGTAGATGGCTGGATGAATAGGGCCTGTGTTTTACTGTAGATGGCTGGGGGAATAGAGCCTGCGTTTTACTGTAGATGGCTGGGGGAATAGAGCCTGCGATTACTGTAGATGGCTGGAGGAATAGAGCCTGCATTTTACTGTAGATGGCTGGAGGAATAGAGCCTGTGAGAACTGTCAGCACTGCCTGAGGAGGAAGAGAGCAGACAGTCAGGGCTCACTGCCTGAGGAGGAAGAGAGCAGACTGTCAGTACTGCCTGAGGAAGAAGAGAGGAGACAGTCAGGGCTCACTGTCTGAGGAAGAAGAGAGGAGACAGTCAGGGCTCACTGCCTGAGGAAGAAGAGAGGAGACAGTCAGGGCTCACTGCCTGAGGAAGAAGAGAGGAGACTGTCAGGGCTCACTGCCTGAGGAAGAAGAGAGGAGACTGTCAGGGCTCACTGCCTGAGGAAGAAGAGAGGAGACTGTCAGGGCTCGCTGCCTGAGGAAGAAGAGAGGAGACTGTCAGGGCTCATTGCTGAAGGTGTAGGACAGTGGTTCAAATTAAATCAAATCAAATCAAATTTATTTATATAGCCCTTCGTACATCAGCTGATATCTCAAAGTGCTGTACAGAAACCCAGCCTAAAACCCCAAACATCAAGCAATGCCCGTGTAGAAGCACGGTGGTTAGGAAAAACTCCCTAGAAAGGCCGAAACCTAGGAAGAAACCTAGAGAGGAACCAGGCTATGTGGGGTGGCCAGTCCTCTTCTGGCTGTGCCGGGTAGAGATTATAACAGAACATGGCCAAGATGTTCAAATGTTCATAAATGACCAGAAGGGTCGAATAATAATAAGGCAGAACAGTTGAAACTGGAGCAGCAGCACGGCCAGGTGGACTGGGGACAGCAAGGAGTCATCATGTCAGGTAGTCCTGGGGCATGGTCTTAGGGCTCAGGTCCTCCGAGAGAGAGAAAGAAAGAGAATTAGAGAGAGCATATGTGGATTGGCCAGTCCTCTTCCGGCTCTTCATTTTCTGAGTCTAGATCCCTTTCTGAGTCTAGATCCCTTTCTGAGTCTAGATCCCTTTCTGAGTCTAGATCCCTTTCTGAGTCTAGATCCCTTTCTGAGTCTAGATCCCTTTCTGAGTCTAGATCCATTTCTGAGTCTAGATCCCTTTCTGAGTCTAGATCCCTTTCTGAGTCTAGATCCCTTTCTGAGTCTAGATCCCTTTCTGAGTCTAGATCCCTTTCTGAGTCTAGATCCCTTTCTGAGTCTAGATCCCTTTCTGAGTCTAGATCCCTTTCTGAGTCTAGATCCCTTTCTGAGTCTAGATCCCTTTCTGAGTCTAGATCCCTTTGAGTCCAAAGGCTTATTTTTCTTAAAGTGAACATTATTAGCAGTTCTGTAGCGATGGTAAAATGGAAACATATTTTATATATTTAATTAAGATATATATATATATATATATATATATATATATATAGAGTAATTAAGTTATCCAACACTCATTTTCCCCTGTGTGAAAAAGTAATTGCTCCCTTACTCTCAGTAACTGGTTGTGCCACATTTAACTGCGACGACTCCAACCACTTCCTGTAGTTGTTGATCAGTCTCTCACGTCGCTGTGGAGGAATGTTGGTCCACTCTTCCACACAGAACTGCTGTAACTCAGTTTGAGGGTTTTCAAGCATGAACTGCTCGTTTCAAATGAATTGGGATTAGGGCTGGATTTGACTAAATCATTCCAAAACTTTCATTATTTTTTTGTGTTGCCTTTGAATAATTTTCATGTCTTGATTGTGTGGTTTGGATCATTGTCTTTCTGCGTGACCCAGCTGCACTTCAGCTACAGCTCAGAGACGGATGGCCTGACGTTCTCCTGTAGAATACTCTGATAATAGAGCAGAATTCATGGTTCCTTCTAAGGCAAGTCGTCCACCATTGCAGTGTTTGGTTTTCTCCAGACATATTGTGATCAATCTCATCCAAAAAGTTTGCAAAAAAAGAACTTGGAAACACCTGAATGATCATTTAAGACTCTTGGAAGAATGTGTTTTTATGGACAGATGAGCCAAAAGGATGACATGTGTCCCATGTATGCCTGGTGAAAACCAATCACTGCATTTGAGGAGCGGGGGAAGGAGACTGTAGAGGGTTGCCACAAGCCAACCAGCGAGAGGGGGAAGG
The DNA here is from genome assembly GCF_036934945.1 of Oncorhynchus masou masou. NCBI lineage: Eukaryota > Metazoa > Chordata > Actinopteri > Salmoniformes > Salmonidae > Oncorhynchus > Oncorhynchus masou. Next base: position 76,780,210 of record NC_088229.1, read on the forward strand.
AGACTGTAGAGGGTTGCCACAAGCCAACCAGCGAGAGGGGGAAGGAGACTGTAGAGGGTTGCCACAAGCCAACCAGCGAGAGGGGGAAGGAGACTGTAGAGGGTTGCCACAAGCCAACCAGCGAGAGGGGGAAGGAGACTGTAGAGAGTTGCCACAAGCCAACCAGCGAGAGGGGGAAGGAGACTGTAGAGGGTTGCCACAAGCCAACCAGCGAGAGGGGGAAGGAGACTGTAGAGGGTTGCCACAAGCCAACCAGCGAGAGGGGGAAGGAGACTGTAGAGGGTTGCCACAAGCCAACCAGCGAGAGGGGGAAGGAGACTGTAGAGGGTTGCCACAAGCCAACCAGCGAGAGGGGGAAGGAGACTGTAGAGGGTTGCCACAAGCCAACCAGCGAGAGGGGGAAGGAGACTGTAGAGGGTTGCCACAAGCCAACCAGCGAGAGGGGGAAGGAGACTGTAGAGGGTTGCCACAAGCCAACCAGCGAGAGGGGGAAGGAGACTGTAGAGGGTTGCCACAAGCCAACCAGCGAGAGGGGGAAGGAGACTGTAGAGGGTTGCCACAAGCCAACCAGCGAGAGGGGGAAGGAGACTGTAGAGGGTTGCCACAAGCCAACCAGCGAGAGGGGGAAGGAGACTGTAGAGGGTTGCCACAAGCCAACCAGCGAGAGGGGGAAGGAGACTGTAGAGGGTTGCCACAAGCCAACCAGCGAGAGGGGGAAGGAGACTGTAGAGGGGGTTGCCACAAGCCAACCAGCGAGAGGGGGAAGGAGACTGTAGAGGGTTGCCACAAGCCAACCAGCGAGAGGGGGAAGGAGACTGTAGAGGGTTGCCACAAGCCAACCAGCGAGAGGGGGAAGGAGACTGTAGAGGGTTGCCACAAGCCAACCAGCGAGAGGGGAAGGAGACTGTAGAGGGTTGCCACAAGCCAACCAGCGAGAGGGGGAAGGAGACTGTAGAGGGTTGCCACAAGCCAACCTGCGAGAGGGGGAAGGAGACTGTAGAGGGTTGCCACAAGCCAACCAGCGAGAGGGGGAAGGAGACTGTAGAGTGTTGCCACAAGCCAACCAGCGAGAGGGGGAAGGAGACTGTAGAGGGTTGCCACAAGCCAACCAGCTAGAGGGGGAAGGAGACTGTAGAGGGTTGCCACAAGCCAACCAGTGAGAGGGGGAAGGAGACTGTAGAGGGTTGCCACAAGCCAACCAGCGAGAGGGGGAAGGAGACTGTAGAGGGTTGCCACAAGCCAACCAGCGAGAGGGGGAAGGAGACTGTAGAGGGTTGCCACAAGCCAACCAGCGAGAGGGGGAAGGAGACTGTAGAGGGTTGCCACAAGCCAACCAGCGAGAGGGGGAAGGAGACTGTAGAGGGTTGCCACAAGCCAACCAGCGAGAGGGGGATGGAGAAGGCGAGGGCCTGTCCTGAATAATGATTCCATTGAATCCAACACATCATACTACCATTCGCCAGGACATTCACCTTATCAGAATACGTGCTATGTCTACATAGACGAGGTGTTTCTCACCAATCAGATAGGAGTTTTGGGGCAGCAGGGTAGCCTAGTGGTTAGAGCGTTGGACTAGTAACCAAAAGGTTGCAAGCTCAAATCCCAGAGCTGACAAGGTACAAATCTGTCGTTCTGCCCCTGAACAGGCAGTTAACCCACTAACTGACCTGCCTAGTTAAATAAAGGTAAAATAAAAAATAAAAATAAAGAACGAGGGCCATTTGCTCCAGTAGGAGCTAAAATCAAGTGAGTCACCGATTGCCTGTAATATCCTCCATTTTTTATTTCTACCATCAATGCAGCTGATATTGATTGTGTATTTTCTGAACCTTCCATTAGCTAGTGATTTGAGAAGAACGTTCTATATATAATACATTCTAACTGGTTGTATGTCTATAATCCGTTAGGTGGTGATGGTCAGGTGATTGAGAAGGCGTCCCACAGTGGGATGATCAACCCCAGTCATGCTATACATTCTAACTGGTTGTATGTCTATAATCCGTTAGGTGGTGATGGTCAGGTGATTGAGAAGGCGTCCCACAATGGGATGATCAACCCCAGTCATGCTATACATTCTAACTGGTTGTATGTCTATAATCCGTTAGGTGGTGATTGTCAGGTGATTGAGAAGGCGTCCCACAATGGGATGATCAACCCCAGCCATGCTATACATTCTAACGTTCTATATATAATACATTCTAACTGGTTGTATGTCTATAATCCGTTAGGTGGTGATGGTCAGGTGATTGAGAAGGCGTCCCACAGTGGGATGATCAACCCCAGTCATCAGTGGCAGAAGCTCAGCCACAACGGTCCTATTGGTCAGTTTGACTATCAGATCCGGGTCAGCTGTGACGAGCACTACTATGGCTTCGGATGTAACAAGTTCTGCCGACCCCGAGACGAGTTCTTCGGGCACTACACCTGCGACGACAACGGGAATAAGACCTGTCTGGAGGGCTGGTCTGGACGAGAATGTAACACACGTACGTGAACTACTTCCTGCTGACCTCTTGAGATCCCTTGGCAGAAGGGTTCAACCTAAAGGTGGCTCTCCCGGGTTGAATGGATATTACCACCAGTAGGCTGGGAGGGAGGGGCCATCTGTAGACACACAGACAGTCTCTACACGCAGAGAGAGGGGAAAAGAGAGACCGTCTCTACACACAGAGAGGGAGGAAAAGAGAGACAGTCTCTACACACAGAGAAGGAGGAAAAGAGAGACAGTCTCTACACACAGAGAGGGAGGAAAAGAGAGACCGTCTCTACACACAGAGAGGGAGGAAAAGAGAGACAGTCTCTACACAGAGAGAGGGAGGAAAAGAGAGACAGTCTCTACACACAGAGAGAGGGAGGAAAAGAGAGACAGTCTCTACACACAGAGAGAGGGAGGAAAAGAGAGACAGTCTCTACACAGAGAGGAAAAGAGAGACAGTCTCCACACACAGAGGGGGAGGAAAAGAGAGACAGTCTCTACACAGAGAGGAAAAGAGAGACAGTCTCTACACAGAGAGAGGGAAGAAAAGAGATGCAGTCTCTACACAGAGAGGGAGGAAAAGAGAGACAGTCTCTACACGCAGAGAGGGAGGAAAAGAGATGCAGTCTCTACACAGAGAGGGGAAAAGAGAGTCTCTACACAGAGAGAGAGAGGGGAAAAGAGAGACCGTCTCTACACAGAGAGGGGAAAAGAGAGAGTCTCTACACAGAGAGGAAAAGAGAGACAGTCTCTACACAGAGAGAGAGAGTGGAAAAGAGAGACAGTCTCTACACAGAGAGGAAAAGAGAGACCGTCTCTACACAGAGAGACAGAGGGGAAAAGAGAGACAGTCTCTACACAGAGAGGGAGGAAAAGAGAGACAGTCTCTACACACAGAGAGAGGGAGGAAAAGAGAGACAGTCTCTACACAGAGAGGAAAAGAGAGACAGTCTCCACACACAGAGGGGGAGGAAAAGAGAGACAGTCTCTACACAGAGAGGAAAAGAGAGACAGTCTCTACACAGAGAGAGGGAAGAAAAGAGATGCAGTCTCTACACAGAGAGGGAGGAAAAGAGAGACAGTCTCTACACGCAGAGAGGGAGGAAAAGAGATGCAGTCTCTACACAGAGAGGGGAAAAGAGAGAGTCTCTACACAGAGAGAGAGAGGGGAAAAGAGAGACCGTCTCTACACAGAGAGGGGAAAAGAGAGAGTCTCTACACAGAGAGGAAAAGAGAGACAGTCTCTACACAGAGAGAGAGAGTGGAAAAGAGAGACAGTCTCTACACAGAGAGGAAAAGAGAGACCGTCTCTACACAGAGAGACAGAGGGGAAAAGAGAGACAGTCTCTACACAGAGAGGGAGGAAAAGAGAGACAGTCTCTACACAGAGAGGGTAAAATAGAGAGTCTCTACACAGAGAGAGAGAGGGGAAAAGAGAGACAGTCTCTACACAGAGAGAGAGAGGAAAAGAGAGAGTCTCTACACACAGAGAGGGAGGAAAAGAGAGACAGTCTCTACACACAGAGAGGGAGGAAAAGAGAGACAGTCTCTACACACAGAGAGGGAGGAGAAGAGAGACAGTCTCTACACAGAGAGGGTAAAATAGAGCGTCTCTACACAGAGAGAGAGAGGGGAAAATAAATAGTCTCTACACAGAGAGGGAGGAAAAGAGAGACAGTCTCTACACAGAGAGGGTAAAAGAGAGACAGTCTCTACACACAGAGGGAGGAAAAGAGAGACAGTCTCTACACAGAGAGAGGGAGGAAAAGAGAGACCGTCTCTACACTCAGAGAGGGAGGAAAAGAAAGACAGTCTCTACACGCAGAGAGGAAGGAAAAGAGAGACAGTCTCTACACAGAGAGGTTAAAAGAGAGAGTCTCTACGCAGAGAGAGAGAGGGGAAAAGAGAAACAGTCTCTACACATAGAGTGGAAAAGAGAGACAGTCTCTACACAGAGAGGGTAAAATAGAGCGTCTCTACACAGAGAGAGAGAGGGGAAAAGAAATAGTCTCTACACAGAGAGGGAGGAAAAGAGAGACAGTCTCTACACAGAGAGGGTAAAAGAGAGACAGTCTCTACACACAGAGGGAGGAAAAGAGAGACAGTCTCTACACAGAGAGAGGGAGGAAAAGAGACAGTCTCTACACACAGAGAGAGGGAGGAAAAGAGAGACCGTCTCTACACTCAGAGAGGGAGGAAAAGAAAGACAGTCTCTACACGCAGAGAGGAAGGAAAAGAGAGACAGTCTCTACACAGAGAGGTTAAAAGAGAGAGTCTCTACGCAGAGAGAGAGAGGGGAAAAGAGAGACAGTCTCTACACAGAGAGTGGAAAAGAGAGACAGTCTCTACACAGAGAGAGATAGGAAAAGAGAGACCGTCTCTACACAGAGAGGGGAAAAGAGAGAGTCTCTATACAGAGAGGAAAAGAGTCTCTACACAGAGAGAGAGAGGGGAAAAGAGAGACAGTCTCTACACAGATATAGAGAGGAAAAGAGAGACAGTCTCTACACAGAGAGGAAAAGAGAGACAGTCTCTACACAGAGAGAGAGGGGAAAAGAGAGACAGTCTCTACACAGAGAGAGAGAGGAAAAGAGAGACAGTCTCTACACACAGAGAGGGAGGAAAAGAGAGACAGTCTCTACACAGAGAGGGTAATAGAGAGAGTCTCTACACAGAGAGAGAGAGGGGAAAAGAGAGACAGTCTCTACACAGAGAGGGGAAAAGAGAGAGTCTCTACACAGAGAGAGAGAGGGGAAAAGAGAGACAGTCTCTATACAGAGAGGGGAAAAGAGAGTCTCTACACAGAGAGGAAAAGAGAGAGTCTCTACAGAGAGAGAGAGAGAGGGGAAAAGAGAGACAGTCTCTACACAGAGAGGAAAAGAGAGACCGTCTCTACACAGAGAGAGAGAGGGGAAAAGAGAGACAGTCTCTACACAGAGAGAGAGAGAGGAAAAGAGAGACAGTCTCTACACAGAGAGGAAAAGAGAGACCGTCTCTACACAGAGAGAGAGAGGAAAAGAGAGACAGTCTCTACACAGAGAGAGAGAGGAAAAGAGAGACAGTCTCTACACACAGAGAGAGAGGAAAAGAGAGACAGTCTCTACACAGAGAGAGAGAGGAAAAGAAAGACAGTCTCTACACAGAGAGAGAGAGGAAAAGAGAGACAGTCTCTACACAGAGAGAGAGAGGAAAAGAGAGACCGTCTCTACACAGAGAGAGAGAGGAAAAGAGAGTCTCTACACAGAGAGGGGAAAAGAGAGAGTCTCTACACAGAGAGGAAAAGAGAGAGTCTCTACACAGAGAGGAAAAGAGAGAGTCTCTACACAGAGAGGAAAAGAGAGAGTCTCTACACAGAGAGAGAGGAAAAGAGAGACAGTCACAGAGAGAGAGAGAGAGAGAGAGAGAGGGGGAAAAGAGAGAGAGAGACACACACACAGAGAGAGAGAGAGGAAAAGAGAGAGTCTCTACACAGAGAGGAAAAGAGAGAGTCTCTACACAGAGAGAGAGGAAAAGAGAGACAGTCACAGAGAGAGAGAGAGAGAGAGAGAGAGAGAGACACAGAGAGAGAGAGATGGGGACAGTCTGTATGCCGGGAGGCTATGGAACCATGATAATATTGACTGTTTCTGGGTAAAGGGACGTCCGGAACACAGTGGGAAGGACGTTCAACAGGTTGATAAACTCCTATTGTACCTGCATGTGTCACATGTCAACAGACGGAAGATGCCAAACTGCCAACATGGCAGATATTCACTGACATATGCTAATTTTTGCTCTCTTCCTCCCCTCCACCCCTCCTCCTCCCCTCCTCCACCCCTCCTCCTCCCTCCCTCCTCCCCTCCTCCACCCCTCCCTCCCTTCTCCTCCACCTCCTCCCTTCTCCTCCCCTCCTCCTCCACTCCTCCCCTCCACCCCTCCCTCCTCCTCCACCCCTCCTCCCTCCCTCCTCCTCCACCCCTCCTCCTCCTCCTCCTCCACCCCCTCCCTCCTCCCTCCCTTCTCCTCCCCCTCCACCCCTCCCTCCCTCCTCCCCTCCACCCCTCCTCCCTCCCTCCTCCTCCACCCCTCCTCCTCCTCCTCCTCCTCCTCCACACCCTCCCTCCCTCCCTCCCTTCTCCACCCCTCCCTCCCTCCCTTCTCCACCCCTCCCTCCTCCCCTCCTCCTCCACCACCCCTCCCTCCTCCTCCTCCCCCACCCCCTCCCTCCTCCTCCCCTCCTCCTCCACCACCCCTCCCTCCTCCACCCCTCCCTCCTCCTCCTCCTCCACCACCCATCCCTCCTCCATCCTCCACCCCTCCATCCTCCCCTCCACCCCTCCCTCCTCCACTCCACCCCTCCTCCCCTCCACCCCTCCCTCCCTCCTCCATCCTCCACCCCTCCATCCTCCACCCCTCCCTCCTCCCCTCCTCCTCCACCACCCCCTCCCTCCTCCTCCTCCCCCACCCCTCCCTCCTCCTCCCCTCCTCCTCCACCACCCCTCCCTCCTCCATCCTCCACCCCTCCCTCCTCCCCTCCCCTCCTCCTCCTCCTCCACCACCCCTCCCTCCTCCCTCCCCTCCCTCCTCCACCCCTCCCTCCTCCTCCCCTCCTCCTCCACCACCCCTCCCTCCTCCTCCACCACCACCCCCTCCCTCCTCCTCCACCACCCCTCCCTCCTCCTCCCCTCCTCCTCCACCACCCCCTCCCTCCTCCTCCACCACCCCTCCCTCCTCCTCCACCACCCCTCCCTCCTCCTCCCCCTCCTCCTCCACCACCCCTCCCTCCTCCTCCCCTCCACCCCCTCCCTCCCTCCCTCCTCCATCCTCCACCCCTCCCTCCTCCTCCCCCCTGCTCCTCCACCACCCCTCCCTCCTCCTCCTCCACCCCTCCCTCCTCCTCCCCTCCTCCTCCACCACCCCTCCCTCCTCCTCCCCTCCAGCTATTTGTCGGCAGGGCTGCAGTACAGAACATGGACACTGCAAAGAGCCAGGTGACTGCAAGTAAGTCTCTGTTTCCTCTCTTCTCGCTCTCGTCACTAAAGTGGATTCCGTTTTTGCTTCATCACATCTGCCATGATATTTATTATGAGTAGGGTTGTGACGACTGTAATTGGCCACGATCTCTGTAATAACTGTTCGCATAGCAATTTAAAAACAATAATCTAATTGTATACCACCGTTTTCTACTTTCCTCCTCTCCTTACTGCATGTGCTGCCGTAGAAACGTAATGGACAGAACGAGGTCCCGTAATGGGACTGGCGGCCATTACGATCAAAGCAGGAAGTGAAACCTGAAGTGTACAATATGTGCTGTGATTTATAGATTCAACTTAACTGACATTACAATAAATCCATTCCATTGAATGAGCCACATCAGTTCAGTGAGTTTGTATGGACTAATAGCAGTAAGGCCAAATACCCATTTTCGTGAAGTAAGTTTACCCCTCCCCCCCACCCCCCATTTTCGTGTTATCCAATTACAATCTTGTCTCATTGCTGCAACTCCCCCAATGGGCTGGGAGAAGTGCTGGTCGAGTCATGTGTCCTTCAAAACATGACCTGCCAAACCGTGCTCCTTGACATCCGACCTCCGCACCGGAGAACACGCTGTACAACAGACCGACCGAAGTCAGCCTGCAGGCACACGAACATGTTCTGTATTAGAGCGTTCTTTATCAGTCAGACATGTATGATTTAGTGTGTGTGTGTGTGTGTGTGTGTGTGTGTGTGTGTGTGTGTGTGTTAATGTTGATCACGGTTTATTAAGAATGTTTATGGTATAGAAAGGAATGAGGGTCATTGTTTCCATGAGAGATGACAGAATAACTCTCACACCCCCACCCAGAGTACGATGAGCCCCCACCCCCACCACCCAGAGTACGATGAGCCCCCTCCACCCCCACCCAGAGTACGATGAGCCCCCACCACCCCCACCCAGAGTACGATGAGCCCCCACCACCACCACCCAGAGTACGATGAGCCCCCTCCACCCCCACCCAGAGTACGATGAGCCCCCACCACCCCCACAAAGAGTACGGTGAGCCCCCCCCACCACCACCCAGAGTACGATGAGCCCCCCCACCACCACCCAGAGTACGATGAGCCCCCTCCCTCCACCCCCACCCAGAGTACGATGAGCCCCCACCACCACCACCCAGAGTACGATGAGCCCCCCCCACCACCCCCACCCAGAGTACGATGAGCCCCCACCACCACCACCACCCAGAGTACGATGAGCCCCCACCACCACCACCACCACCACCCAGAGTACGATGAGCCCCCACCACCCCCACCCAGAGTATGATGAGCCCCCACCACCACCACCACCACCACCACCACCCAGAGTACGATGAGCCCCCACCACCCCCACCCAGAGTATGATGAGCCCCCACCACCACCACCACCACCACCCAGAGTACGATGAGCCCCCACCACCCAGAGTACGATGAGCCCCCACCACCCCCACCCAGAGTACGATGAGCCCCCACCACCACCACCACCCAGAGTACGATGAGCCCCCACCACCACCACCCAGAGTACGATGAGCCCCCCCACCACCACCCAGAGTACGATGAGCCCCCCCCTCGACCACCACCAGCCAGAGTACGATGTGCCTCCCCCCTCGACCACCACCAGCCAGAGTACGATGAGCCCCCCCTCCACCACCACCAGCCAGAGTACGATGAGCCCCCCCTCGACCACCACCAGCCAGAGTACGATGAGCCCCCACACCCCCCCCCGACCACCACCAGCCAGAGTACGATGAGCCCCCACCCCCCCGACCACCACCAGCCAGAGTACGATGAGCCCCCACCCCCCCCCGACCACCACCAGCCAGAGTACGATGAGCCCCCGCCCCCCCGACCACCACCAGCCAGAGTACGATGAGCCCCCACCCCCCCCGACCACCACCAGCCAGAGTACGATGAGCCCCCGCCCCCCCGACCACCACCAGCCAGAGTACGATGAGCCCCCACCCCCCCCGACCACCACCAGCCAGAGTACGATGAGCCCCCACCCCCCCTCGACCACCACCAGCCAGAGTACGATGAGCCCCCACCCCCCCCGACCACCACGCTTCTCATCTGTGGAACAGAGCATTGACCTTAGTGTGGGAAAAGAGGACTCCCATGTAACCAACAGCAGTACTATCCTAAAGAAGCTGTGCCTCCACAGTTCAGGGTTGAGGTACACTGTGTTTGTTAGTCTGGATGACAAGCCTGGCTTTGTTCTGGTTTGGCCACATGCCAAAGTCAAGCATTCCTTAACTGATCATTTTTTAAATGTGAATTCAGACATGTTGTTTATCCCACGTTCTGACGTCACTAGCTTTCCACTGAAAGTTTTGTCGTTCGTCCCGAAGAGCAACCTATTTCCTACATAGTGCACTACTTCTAGTCCAGAGCTCTAGTCAAAGGCAGTGCACTATATAAGGACACGGACTTGGTGTGGCCCTCCCCTTATAACAGTAAACCGCCGCAGGCCCAACGGTCCTGGTCTGTGTTGTTGTTGTCTAGCGAGGTGTGGCTATATTTATGCAAATGCACCTCCCCCGTCAGGGTTTTAAAAGGAGACGGGGCGGATGAAGGGAGTTTCCACCGTGATTAAATCCTTGTGAAGAAGTGTGTAAATGTATATCAAGGTAGCGATGGGTGCAGGGCACGGGGGCAGAGGGGAGTCTCAAACTTTCGGGGGTTGGGAACCCCCTTTTGTGATGGCACATGTACATCTGGTACAGCCTCATAATCATAACACAGAATAGCATCTGAGAAGTGTTGCTGTGGCAGTACATGGCTGGACGAAGCCCCTCCTCTTGGCATCGGAGAGATTCATTCATCCGTTTTCAAGCTAATTTCCTGCAATTTTTACAGATTGTTACAGATTGTTTTATTTATTATTGCTGCTATATATCCTGCAATTCTATAAGGGAATTTATCAGGTTTAAAACCTAAATTACAGAGCATTTTTGTTTTAAAAATAATAATAATTTTGGGGGGTGGGGGGGATACAATAAGTTACGAAAATGAATAATTGGTGTACTACTGTGGACACCAATATCCCTGTGAGCCTCCCAGGCCCATGTTGCCCAGAGTTAAGAACAGAAATGGTAGATTAATAATATTGTGTTGTATTACACCCTCAACTTATTCCACAGATCCTTTGGCCAAAATGTGTTTCATCTGTTAGTGTTCATTAAACAGTGTATGTACAGTGCCATTCCAAAGTGTGGACAGAGTTTTGCTTCACAGAGTTCAAGTAACAGACACATCTCAACATCATCTGTTCAGAGGGAGAATCAGGCCTTCATGGTCGAATTGCTGCAAAGAAACCACTACTAAAGGACACCAATAAGAAGAAGAGACTTGCCTGGGCCAAGAAACACGAGCAATGGACATTAGACCGGTGAAAATCTGTCCTTCGTTCTGATGAGTCCAAATGTGTGATTTATTTTGGTTCCAACCGCTGTGTCTTTGTGAGAAGCAGAATAGGTAAACGGATGATCTCTGCATGTGTGGTTCCCACTGTGAAGCATGGAGGAGGAGGACGTGTGGCGGTGCTTTGCTTGTGACACTGTCAGTGATTTATTTAGAGTTCAAGGCACACTTAACCAGCATGGCTACCACAGTATTCTGCAGCGATACACCATCCCATCTGGTTTGAGCTTAGTGGGACTAGTATTTGTTTTTCAACAGGACAATGACCCAAAACACACCTCCAGGCTGTGTAAGGGCTATTTGACCAAGAAGGTGAGTGATGGCGTGCTGCATCAGATGACCTGGCCTCCACAATCCCCCTACTTCAACCCAATTGAGATGGTTTGGGATGAGTTGACCCGCGGAGTGAAAGAACAGCAGCCAACAAGTACTCAGCATATGTGGGAACTCCTTCAAGACTGTTGGAAAAGGATTCCAGGTGAAGCTGGTTGAGAGAATGCCAAGTGTGCAACGCTGTCTATTTAAAAAAAACAATTTTGAACACTTTTTTTTGTTTGTTTGTTGAGTTACTACGTGATTCCATATGTGTTATTTCATCGTTTTGATGTCTAGAATGTAGAAAATGATACAAATAAAGATAAACCCATGAATGAGTAGGTGTCCAAACATTTGACTGGTACTGTGTTTTTATATATTTTAAAATTGTTTAAATATATTTTCAGATCTATCTGCAGATCCCCTCCTACAGTACCTCCATGCCCCCCCCGACTTTGAGAGGCCCTGTGTACTCGTGTTGTAAGCTGTGACCTCTCTAGGTAGTCTCGGTTTAGGGTGCACTCTACCACTTTACTGGTGTACACAAACTGCAGTTAGTGATCCTGTTTCCTCTGGGCTGCTTCCCCACGGACAGGGAAATGCATGATCAGTGCCTGTTTTCAATACATCCAGGAGTCGTGATCAGTTCTCTTTTTAAAATACGAGCCCAGGGGACAGCACCATACCACCGGGCCGGAAGCCTTGTTATCAGTGACTGAAAGGCTGCCAAGCCTGGGTTTAATTGCGGAGCCTTGTTTAAATAATAATAATAATAATAATAATTAAACTCTCCCAAGACTTTAGTTCCTGTTTCTCCGCCAGTCCATCCCTTCGTTGCCGCGGGCCATGAGATAAGTCGCAGCTCTCCGTCCGCAGAACGGATCTATAATTATGTTCGACTCTTTGCTTCGGGGGTTATTTGTCTAGCCTTTCCCATGAAATATGTGTGTTTTGTGTGTACGCAGGTCCGTGACTGTGAGTGGTGTTGATCTCTGTGTACATTAGACAGGGACAAACTGTTATCTCTTGTGTGTTGGGGATAGATGCGCCCGAGTGGCGCAGCGGTCTAAGGCACTGCTAGAGGCGTCACCACAGCTCCTGGTTCGACGCCAGGCTGTATCACATCCGGCTGTTATTGGGAGTTGCATAGTGCGGCGCATAATTGGCCCCGGGTTAGGGCTTGGCCCCGGGTTAGGGCTTGGCCCCGGGTTAGGGCATGGCCCCGGGTTAGGGCTTGGCCCCGGGTTAGGGCTTGGCCCCGGGTTAGGGCATGGCCCCGGGTTAGGGCTTTGCCCCGGGGTAGGGCATGGCCCCGGGTTAGGGCTTGGCCCCGGGGTAGGGCATGGCCCCGGGGTAGGGCATGGCCCCGGGGTAGGGCTTGGCCCCGGGTTATGGCTTGGCCCCGGGGTAGGGCTTGGCCCCGGGGTAGGGCTTGGCCCCGGGTTAGGGCTTGGCCCCGGGTTAGGGCTTGGCCCCGGGTTATGACTTGCCTAGTTAAATACAGATGACTTACTCTGTGTGTGTGTGTGTGTGTGTCAGGTACAATACTGTGTGTGTGTGTGTGTGTGTGTGTGTGTCAGGTGTCTTACTGTGTGTGTGTCAGGTGTCTTACTGTGTGTGTGTCAGGTGTCTTACTGTGTGTGTGTGTGTGTCAGGTACAATACTGTGTGTGTGTGTGTGTGTGTGTGTGTGTGTGTGTGTGTGTGTGTGTGTGTGTGTGTGTGTGTGTGTGTGTGTGTGTGTGTCAGGTGTCTGACTGTGTGTGTGTGTCAGGTGTCTGACTGTGTGTGTGTCAGGTACAATTCTGTGTGTGTGTGTGTGTCAGGTACAATACTGTGTGTGTGTGTGTGTGTGTGTGTGTGTGTGTGTGTCAGGTGTCTGACTGTGTGTGTGTGTCAGGTGTCTGACTGTGTGTGTGTCAGGTACAATTCTGTGTGTGTGTGTGTGTCAGGTACAATACTGTGTGTGTGTGTGTCAGGTACAATACTGTGTGTGTGTGTGTGTGTGTGTGTGTGTCAGGTACAATACTGTGTGTGTGTCAGGTACAATACTGTGTGTGTGTGTGTCAGGTACAATACTGTGTGTGTGTGTGTGTGTCAGGTACAATACTGTGTGTGTGTGTGTGTGTGTCAGGTACAATACTGTGTGTGTGTGTGTGTGTGTGTCAGGTACAATACTGCGTGTGTGTGTCAGGTGTCTTACTGTGTGTGTGTCAGGTATCTGACTGTGTGTTGGCCCCCCAGGTATCTGACTGTGTGTTGGCCCCCCAGGTGTCTGTATGGCTGGCAGGGGCAGTACTGTGACCAGTGTAATCCTCACCCTGGCTGTGTCCATGGAACCTGTGTTGAACCATGGCAGTGTCTGTGTGATACCAACTGGGGAGGACATCTCTGTGACAAAGGTAGGTCTAGCCCCGCCCCGTCTAGCCCCGCCCCGTCTAGCTCCGCCCCGCCCACATGTTTATAGTCCTTTCCTTCCTCCCTGCCTTAAATGAACCACTGCTTAGAAACAACTGGACAGGTGAAGGCCTTGTAGTGGAGGCCTTGTGGTGGAGGCCTTGTGGTGGAGGCCTTGTGGTGGAGGCCTTGTGGTGGAGGCCTTGTGGTGGATATCTTGTGGTGGAGGCCTTGTGGTGGAGGACTTGTGGGGGATGCCTTGTGGTGGAGACCTTGTGGTGAAGGCCTTGTGGGGGAGGCCTTGTGGGGGAGGCCTTGTGGGGGAGGCCTTGTGGTGGAGACCTTGTGGTGAAGGCCTTGTGGTGGAGGCCTTCTGGTGGAGGCCTTGTGGTGGAGGCCTTGTGGGGGAGGCCTTGTGGTGGAGACCTTGTGGTGAAGGCCTTGTGGGGGAGGCCTTGTGGGGGAGGCCTTGTGTTGGAGACCTTGTGGTGAAGGCCTTGTGGGGGAGGCCTTGTGGGGGAGGCCTTGTGGGGGAGGCCTTGTGGTGGAGACCTTGTGGTGAAGGCCTTGTGGGGAAGGCCTTGTGGTGGATATCTTGTGGTGGATGCCTTGTGGGGGAGGCCTTGTGGTTGATGCCTTGTGGGGAAGGCCTTGTGGTTGATGCCTTGTGGTGAAGGCCTTGTGGGGAAGGCCTTGTGGTGGATATCTTGTGGGGGAGGCCTTGTGGTGGAGGCCTTGTGGTGGAGACCTTGTGGTTGATGCCTAGTTGGGGAGGCCTTGTGATGGATATCTTGTGGTGGAGGCCTTGTGGTGGAGGCCTTGTGGGGGAGGCCTTGTGGGGGAGGCCTTGTGGTGGATATCTTGTGGTGGAGGCCTTGTGGGGGAGGCCTTGTGGTGGATATCTTGTGGTGGAGGCCTTGTGGCGGATGCCTTGTGTTCTAACATGTCTAATCAGTGATTACTGGAAGGAGGGAAGGAGCCAGTGTTCCTGCTGTCTCTAAATCTCTCTCTCTCTCTCAGATCTGAACTTCTGTGGGACCAAACAGCCCTGTCTGAACGGAGGAACCTGCAGCAACACGGGACCTGACAAATACCAGTGTTCCTGTGTTGAGGGCTACTCTGGAGTCAACTGTGAGAGGGGTAGGTAGTTACTGTGAGAGGGGTAGGTAGTTACTGTGAGAGGGGTAGGTAGTTACTGTGAGAGGGGTAGGGTAGTTACTGTGAGAGGGGTAGGTAGTTACTGTGAGAGGGGTGGGTAGTTACTGTGAGAGGGGTAGGTAGTTACTGTGTTGAGGGGTGGGTAGTTACTGTGAGAGGGGTAGGTAGTTACTGTGAGAGGGGTAGGTAGTTACTGTGAGAGGGGTAGGGTAGATACTGTGAGAGGGGTAGGTAGTTACTGTGAGAGGGGTGGGTAGTTACTGTGAGAGGGGTGGGTAGTTACTGTGAGAGGGGTGGGTAGTTACTGTGAGAGGGGTGGGTAGTTACTGTGAGAGGGGTAGGTAGTTACTGTGAGAGGGGTGGGTAGTTACTGTGAGAGGGGTAGGGTAGTTACTGTGAGAGGGGTAGGGTAGTTACTGTGTTGAGGGGTAGGTAGTTACTGTGAGAGGGGTAGGTAGTTACTGTGAGAGGGGTAGGGTAGTTACTGTGAGAGGGGTAGGTAGTTACTGTGAGAGGGGTGGGTAGTTACTGTGAGAGGGGTAGGGTAGTTACTGTGAGAGGGGTAGGTAGTTACTGTGAGAGGGGTAGGGTAGTTACTGTGTTGAGGGGTAGGTAGTTACTGTGAGAGGGGTAGGTAGTTACTGTGAGAGGGGTAGGTAGTTACTGTGTTGAGGGGTAGGGTAGTTACTGTGAGAGGGGTAGGGTAGTTACTGTAAGAGGGGTAGGGTAGTTACTGTGAGAGGGGTAGGTAGTTACTGTGAGAGGGGTAGGGTAGTTACTGTGAGAGGGGTAGGGTAGTTACTGTGTTGAGGGGTAGGTAGTTACTGTGAGAGGGGTAGGGTAGTTACTGTGAGAGGGGTAGGGTAGTTACTGTGAGAGGGGTAGGTAGTTACTGTGAGAGGGGTAGGTAGTTACTCTGAGAGGGGTGGGTAGTTACTGTGAGAGGGGTAGGTAGTTACTCTGAGAGGGGTGGGTAGTTACTGTGAGAGGGGTAGGTAGTTACTGTGAGAGGGGTGGGTAGTTACTGTGAGAGGGGTAGGGTAGTTACTGTGAGAGGGGTAGGTAGTTACTGTGAGAGGGGTAGGGTAGTTACTGTGAGAGGGGTAGGGTAGTTACTGTGAGAGGGGTAGGTAGTTACTGTGAGAGGGGTAGGTAGTTACTGTGAGAGGGGTAGGTAGTTACTGTGAGAGGGGTAGGGTAGTTACTGTGAGAGGGGTGGGTAGTTACTGTGAGAGGGGTAGGGTAGTTACTGTGAGAGGGGTAGGGTAGTTACTGTGAGAGGGGTAGGGTAGTTACTGTGAGAGGGGTAGGTAGTTACTGTGAGAGGGGTAGGGTAGTTACTGTGAGAGGGGTAGGTAGTTACTGTGTTGAGGGGTAGGGTAGTTACTGTGAGAGGGGTAGGGTAGTTACTGTGAGAGGGGTAGGTAGTTACTGTGAGAGGGGTAGGGTAGTTACTGTGAGAGGGGTAGGGTAGTTACTGTGAGAGGGGTGGGGTAGTTACTGTGTTGAGGGGTAGGTAGTTACTGTGAGAGGGGTGGGTAGTTACTGTGAGAGGGGTAGGGTAGTTACTGTGAGAGTGGTAGGTAGTTACTGTGAGAGGGGTAGGGTAGTTACTGTGAGAGGGGTAGGGTAGTTACTGTGAGAGGGGTAGGTAGTTACTGTGAGAGGGGTAGGTAGTTACTGTGTTGAGGGGTAGGTAGTTACTGTGAGAGGGGTAGGGTAGTTACTGTGAGAGGGGTGGGGTAGTTACTGTGTTGAGGGGTAGGTAGTTACTGTGAGAGGGGTAGGTAGTTACTGTGAGATGGGTAGGTAGTTACTGTGAGAGGGGTGGGTAGTTACTGTGAGAGGGGTAGGGTAGTTACTGTGAGAGTGGTGTGTACCCTCAGCCCCTCTCTCCACCCTCCATCCATGGGCAGAGTACCCCCCCCCCCCCCCATACCCTGCCATACAAACCCTCTCTCATTACCCCAACCCACTCCCCTCTATTCCTCACTCCTTTCAGACCACAAGGCCAGGAAATCATCTTTCATGCTAAGTTGACCCAACCAATGCACCGTGACCAGGCCTCTTCCCTCTAGTTCTCTCTCTCGCTCTCTCTCTTTGACCAGGCCTCTTCCCTCTAGTTCTCTCTCTCGCTCTCTCTCTTTGACCCATCAAATGCACCGTGACCAGGCCTCTTCCCTCTGTCTAGTTCTCTCTCTCGCTCTCTCTCTTCGACCCATCAAATGCACCATGACCAGGCCTCTTCCCTCTAGTTCTCTCTCTCGCTCTCTCTCTTTGACCCATCAAATGCACCGTGACCAGGCCTCTTCCCTCTGTCTAGTTCTCTCTCTCGCTCTCTCTCTTCGACCCATCAAATGCACCGTGACCAGGCCTCTTCCCTCTAGTTCTCTCTCTCGCTCTCTCTCTTCGACCCATCAAATGCACCGTGACCAGGCCTCTTCCCTCTAGTTCTCTCTCTCGCTCTCTCTCTTTGACCAGGCCTCTTCCCTCTAGTTCTCTCTCTCGCTCTCTCTCTTTGACCAGGCCTCTTCCCTCTAGTTCTCTCTCTCGCTCTCTCTCTTTGACCAGGCCTCTTCCCTCTGTCTAGTTCTCTCTCTCGCTCTCTCTCTTTGACCCATCAAATGCACCGTGACCAGGCCTCTTCCCTCTGTCTAGTTCTCTCTCTCGCTCTCTCTCTTTGACCAGGCCTCTTCCCTCTGTCTAGTTCTCTCTCTCGCTCTCTCTCTTCGACCCAACCAATGCACCGTGACCAGGCCTCTTCCCTCCCTCTCCCTTCCTCATTCTGTGCCATTCTTCTCCTGAGGGTTGGCAGCGGGAGAGAGGGAGAGATGAGAGAGGGAGAGAGGGAGAGAGGGAGAGAGGGAGAGAGGGAGAGAGGGAGAGATGAGAGAGGGAGAGAGGGAGAGAGGGAGAGATATGGGCTGATGAATTTCTCTTGTGGTTGGAGGTTAAGTCTGACTGCTTCCTAAATGAATCCATAATGAATGATTGATTCACTGAGAGACCGTGGGGGATCTTGTGTATGAAACGAGGGGTCAGGGAGAAGAAAACTTTTACATTCGATCCCCAAAACCATGAACAATATTCAATTTAAACCAACATTTTGTGAAGTACTTTTTCAACGTTCTGTGGTCTGAAACAATGGACTTTCGACGTCACTCGGGGAACCAGTCAATCAACTGCAGCATATTGCTATAAAGATAACCGTAGTCCATTGCCTATTAGCAGAATTAAGAGGCCTTGTCATTCGTATAGGTATCTGATTCTAGAAATCACATCTGTATTTTGACCGTTTCATCTACAGGCCAATATCAACTCTCCCTCCTACTGCCTTGTTCCTGCTCTGTGGGGGTAATTCAGGGGGTGTACTGTAGGGGGTATAGGGTAGAGGGTGGGGGTTTCAGAGGGGGTAGAGGGATTAAGAGGGTATAGGGTAGGGGGTGGGGGGATTCAGAGGGGGTAGAGGGATTCAGGGGGTATAGGGTGGGGGGTGGGGGGATTCAGAGGGTGTGGAGGGATTTAGGGGGTGGAGGGATTTAGGGGTGGAGGGATTTAGGGGTGGAGGGATTTAGGGGTGGAGGGATTCAAGGGCATAGGGTAGGGGGGTATAGGGTAGGGGGTGGGGGGATGCAGGGGGGGTATAGGGTAGGGGGTGGAGGGATTTAGGGGGTGGAGGGATTCAGGGGGTATAGGGTAGGGGATGGAGGGATTCAGGGGGGTATAGGGTAGGGGGTGGAGGGATTTAGGGGGTGGAGGGATTCAGGGGGTATAGGGTAGGGGATGGAGGGATTCAGGGGGGTATAGGGTAGGGGATGGAGGGATTCGGGGGTATAGGGTAGGGGGTGGAGGGATTCCGGGGTATAGGGTAGGGGGTGGATGGATTTAGGGGGTATAGGGTGGGGGGTATAGGGTAGGGGGTGGAGGGATTCGGGGGGTATAGGGTAGGGGGTGGAGGGATTCGGGGGGTATAGGGTAGGGGGTAGAGGGAATCGGGGTATAGGGTAGTGGGTGTAGGGATTCGGGGGTGTAGGATAGGGGGTGGGGGGATTCAGGAGGTGTAGGGGGATTCAAGGGGTGTGGGATAGGGGGTGGGGGGATTCAGGAGGTGTAGGGGGATTCAGGGGGTGTAGGATAGGGGGTGGGGGGATTCAGGGGGTGTAGGGGGATTCAGGGGGTGTAGGATAGGGGCCTGTGTGTAACAGAGTGTATTTAACCCGGTGTTTCTCCCTCACAGCAGAGCATGCATGTCTGTCTGAGCCCTGCTCTAATGGAGGGAGCTGTGTTGAGACCAGTCTGGGTTATGAGTGTGTCTGTCCCCCGGGCTGGAGTGGACCCTCGTGTAGCCTCAGTAAGAACACACACACACACACACACACACACACACACACACACACACACACACACCAACACACACACACACACACCAACACACACACACACACACCAACACACACACACACACACACACCAACACACACACACACACACACACACACACACACACACACACACACACACACACACACACACACACACACACACACACACCAACACACACACACACCCCAACACACACACACACACACCCCAACACACACACCCCAACACACACACACACACACACACCCCAACATACACCCCAACACACACACCCCAACACACACACATACACACCCCAACACACACACACCCCAACACACACACACACACACCCCCCAACACACACACACACACACACACACATCCCAACACACACACACACACATACACACACACACATGCACACACCCCAACACACACACCCCAACACACACACCCCAACACACACACACACCCCAACACACACACACACCCCAACACACACACACCCCAACACACACACACCCCAACACACACGCACACACACACATGCACACACATACCCCAACACACACACACACCCCAACACACACACCCACACCCCAACACACACACACCCCAACACACACACACACACCCCAACACACACACACACACACACCCCGACACACACCCCAACACACACACATACACACCCCAACACACACACACACACCCCAACACACACACACACACATCCCAACACACACACACACACATCCCAACACACACACACACACACATCCCAACACACATACACACACCCCAACACACACACACCCCAACACACACACATACACACCCCAACACACACATACACACACACACCCCAACACACACACATCCCAACACACACTCACACACATCCCAACACACACACACATCCCAACACACACACACACACATCCCAACACACACACATCCCAACACACACACATCCCAACACACACACACACCCCAACACACACACACACACACACACACACCAACACACACACACCCCAACACACACACACACACACACATGCACACACACACCCCAACACACACACACACCCCAACACACACACACACCCACACACCCCAACACACCCCAACACACACACACCCCAACACACACACACCCCAACACACACACACACACACCCCAACACACACCCCAACACACACCCCAACACACCCCGACACACACCCCAACACACCCCAACACACACCCCAACACACACACATACACACCCCAACACACACACACACACCCCAACACACACACACACACCCCAACACACACACACACACACACATCCCAACACACACACACACATCCCAACACACACACACACACATCCCAACACACACACACACACCCCAACACACACACACCCCAACACACACACATACACACCCCAACACACACATACACACACACACCCCAACACACACACATCCCAACACACACACACACACATCCCAACACACACACATCCCAACACACACACATCCCAACACACACACATCCCAACACACACACATCCCAACACACACACACATACACCCCAACACACACACACCCCAACACATACACACACACCCCAACACACACACACATACACACACCCCAACACACCTCAACACACCTCAACACACACACACGTAGACACACACACACTCACAAATGAATGTGTCTCCCCTGTCTGCTAGATGTGGATGAGTGCTCTCCTAACCCCTGTAACCACGGTGGGACCTGTCAGGATCTGGTTCATGCCTATAAGTGTCTCTGTCCTCCTCAGTGGACCGGCAAGACCTGCCTCATCGGTAAGACACATCTCTCTTCTCTCTCACCAATGCTTTTTGTCCAAGGTATTTTCTCTCAACAGATAAGCTGTAGGGAATGATGGGATATGTCGAAGAGCAGTAGGCCTGTTTAGAAACTGTGTGAGACTGCAGTATTACCTCTGGACTAGACTACATTACCTCTAGACTAGACTACATTACCTCTAGACTAGACTACATTACCTCTAGACTAGACTACATGACCTCTAGACTAGACTACATGACCTCTAGACTAGACTACATTACCTCTAGACTAGACTACATTACCTCTAGACTAGACTACATTACCTCTAGACTAGGCTACATTACCTCTAGACTAGGCTACATTACCTCCAGACGGGACTGCATTACCTCCAGACTAGACTGCATCACCTCTAGACTAGGCTACATTACCTCTAGACTAGACTACATTACCTCTAAACTAGACTACGTTACCTCTAGACTAGACTACATTACCTCTAGACTAGACTACATGACCTCTAGACTAGGCTACATTACCTCTAGACTAGGCTACATTACCTCCAGACTAGGCTACATTACCTCCTGACTAGACTACATTACCTCTAGACTAGACTACATTACCTCTAGACTAGGCTACATTACATCTAGACTAGGCTACATTACCTCTAGACTAGGCTACATTACCTCCAGACTAGGCTACATTACCTCCAGACTAGGCTACATTACCTCCAGACTAGGCTACATTACCTCTAGACGAGGCTGCATTACCTCTAGACTAGGCTGCATTACCTCTAGACTGGGCTGCATTACCTCTAGACTGGGCTACATTACCTCGCCGAGACGACATTACCTCTGGACTAGACTACATTACCTCTAGACCAGACTACACTGTCATTACCTCTAGACTACACTATCATTACCTCTAGACTAGACAACACTATCATTACCTCTATACTAGACAACACTATCATTACCTCTAGACCAGACTACACTATCATTACCTCTAGACCAGACTACACTATCATTACCTCTAGACCAGATTACACTATCATTACCACTAGACCAGACTATCATTACCTCTAGACCAGACTACACTATCATTACCTCTAGACCAGACTACACTATCATTACCTCTAGACCAGACTACACTATCATTACCTTTAGACCAGACTACACTATCATTACCTTTAGACTACACTATCATTACCTCTAGACCAGACTACACTATCATTACCTCTAGACCAGACTACACTATCATTACCACTAGACCAGACTATCATTACCTCTAGACCAGACTACACTAACATTACCACTAGACCAGACTATCATTACCTTTAGACCAGACTACACTATCATTACCTCTAGACCAGACTACACTATCATTACCTTTAGACCAGACTACACTATCATTACCTTTAGACTACACTATCATTACCTCTAGACCAGACTACACTATCATTACCTCTAGACCAGACTACACTATCATTACCACTAGACCAGACTATCATTACCTCTAGACCAGACTACACTATCATTACCTTTAGACTACACTATCATTACCTCTAGACCAGACTACACTATCAGTACCTCTACATCAGACTACACTATCATTACCTCTAGACCAGACTACACTATCATTACCTCTAGACCAGCCTATCATTACCTCTAGACTAGACTTCCCTATCATTACCTCTAGACCAGACTACACTATCATTACCTTTAGACTACACTATCATTACCTCTAGACCAGACTACACTATCAGTACCTCTACACCAGACTACACTATCAGTACCTCTACACCAGACTACACTATCATTACCTCTAGACCAGACTACACTATCATTACCTCTAGACCAGACTACACTATCAGTACCTCTACACCAGACTACACTATCAGTACCTTTAGACCAGACTACACTATCATTACCTCTACACCAGACTATCATTACCTCTAGACCGGACTACACTATCATTACCTCTAGACCAGACTACACTATCATTACCTCTAGACCAGACTACACTATCATTACCTCTAGACCAGACTACACTATCAGTACCTCTACACCAGACTACACTATCATTACCTTTAGACCAGACTACACTATCATTACCTCTACACCAGATTATCATTACCTCTACACCAGACTACACTATCATTACCTCTAGACCAGACTACACTATCATTACCTTTAGACTACACTATCATTACCTCTAGACCAGACTACACTATCAGTACCTCTACACCAGACTACACTATCAGTACCTCTACACCAGACTACACTATCATTACCTCTAGACCAGACTACACTATCATTACCTCTAGACCAGACTACACTATCATTACCTCTAGACCAGACTACACTATCATTACCTCTAGACCAGACTACACTATCATTACCACTAGACCAGACTATCAGTACCTCTACACCAGACTACACTATCATTACCTCTAGACCAGCCTACACTATCATTACCTCTAGACCAGACTACACTATCAGTACCTCTACACCAGACAACACTATCATTACCTCTAGACCAGACTACACTATCATTACCACTAGACCAGACTACACTATCATTACCTCTAGACCAGACTACACTATCATTACCTCTAGACCAGACTACACTATCATTACCTCTAGACCAGACTACACTATCATTACCACTAGACCAGACTATCATTACCTCTAGACCAGACTACACTATCATTACCACTAGACCAGACTACACTATCATTACCTCTAGACCAGACCATCATTACCACTAGACCAGACTATCATTACCTCTAGACCAGACTACACTATCATTACCACTAGACCAGGCTATCATTACCTCTAGACCAGACTACACTATCATTACCACTAGACCAGACTACACTATCATTACCACTAGACCAGACTATCATTACCTCTAGACCAGACTACACTATCATTACGACTAGACCAGACTACACTATCATTACCACTAGACCAGACTATCATTACCTCTAGACCAGACTACACTATCATTACCACTAGACCAGACTATCATTACCTCTAGACCAGACTACACTATCATTACCACTAGACCAGACTACACTATCATTACCACTAGACCAGACTACACTATCATTACCTCTAGACCAGACTACACTATCATTACCTCTAGACCAGACTATCATTACCTCTAGACCAGACTACACTATCATTACCACTAGACCAGACTATCATTACCTCTAGACCAGACTACACTATCATTACCTCTAGACCAGACTACACTATCATTACCTCTAGACCAGACTACACTATCATTACCTCTAGACCAGACTACACTATCATTACCTCTAGACCAGACTACACTATCATTACCTCTAGACCAGACTACTGCCAATCCACTGCTTTTAAATCAATGGTGTGAAGTGAAAAGGGTAGAGAACCGGGACATGGCCCGTCTGTCACTATCATGTCCACACCAGCCTTCACTCTAACCGTGCTGTGTTATTCAACTCCTCCTCCTCCTCAAGACGCCAACGAATGCGACAGCAAGCCCTGTGTCAACGCCAACTCTTGCCGCAACCTGATTGGTGGATACTTCTGCGAGTGCGTTCCTGGTTGGACGGGACAGAAATGTGACATCAGTGAGTAGAACTAAGACTGTTCTGTTGCAACTGTTGAGTTATAGGCCACCTGCCTTCTCTCGCACTCTCTCTCAATTTTAATTTAAGGGCATTATTAGCAAGGGAAACATATGTTGACATTGCCAAAGCAAGTGAAATAGATAATGAACAACCGGCGCCTTAAAAAAAACCAATTGTTATGAAAACTTGAAATCTAATCAATCGGCTATTCTGATTTAATTGGTCGACCTCTATATTGGAGTGGCCATCACAAAGCCCTGACCTCAATCCTATAAACAATGTGCTGGTAGAACTGAGAAAGCGTGTGCAAGCAAGGAGGCCCACAAACCTGACTCAGTTACACCAGCTCTGTCAGGAGGAATGGGCCAAAATGCACCCAACTTATTGTGGGAAGCTTGTGGAAGGCGACCCGAAACGTTTGACCCAAGTTAAACAATTTAAAGGCAATGCTACATGATAGGTAGTTGAGTGTATGTAAACTTCTGACCCACTGGGAATGTGATGAAATAAATAAAAGCTGAAATAAATCACTCGCTCTACTATTATTCTGACATTTCACATTCTTAAAATAAAGTGGTGATCCTAACTGACCTAAGACAGGAAATCCTTTACTAGGATTAAATGTCAGAAATGGTTAAAAACTGAGTTTAAATGTATTTGGCAAAGGTGTATGTAAACTTCCGACTTCAACTGTAGATATGGGTTGTATTTACAATGGTGTTTGTTCTTCACTGGTTCCCCTTTTGTTGTGGCAACAGGTCACACATCTTGCTGCGTTGATGCACACTGTGGTATTTCACCCAACGATAGTTTTTCAAAATTGTTTTCAAATTCTTTGTGGATCTGTGTAATCTGAGGGAAATATGTGTCTCTAATATGGTCATACATTGGGCATTTTGTGGGCAGTGAGCACACCTGTCTTCTCTTGAGAGCCAGGTCTCTCTTTGTGTGTCTCTCTCTTTCTCTCACTCTCACCATTTTTCTCACTCTCACCATTTTTCTCAATCTCACCATTTTTCTCACTCTCACCATTTTTTTCTCACTCTCACCATTTTTTTCTCACTCACCATGTCTCTCACTCACCATTTAACTCACTCACTCACTCACTCAATCCATAGTAGTGCGCTATATAGGGAATAGGGCGCCATTTGCAATGCAGACAGAGATGGCAGTGTGTACAAGCGTGTTCTTGTGTTCAGTGATGAGGATCCTTTATCATTACTAGAGTCCCATGTAGGCAAGGGTAGTTGATTATCTCTGGGAAGCCAAGGATAGTTGATTATCTCTGGGAAGCCAAGGATAGTTGATTATCTCTGGGAAGCCAAGGATAGTTGATTATCTCTGGGAAGCCAAGGGTAGTTGATTATCTCTGGGAAGCCAAGGATAGTTGATTATCTCTGGGACGCCAAGGATAGTTGATTATCTCTGGGAAGCCAAGGATAGTTGATTATCTCTGGGAAGCCAAGGGTAGTTGATTATCTCTGGGAAGCCAAGGGTAGTTGATTATCTCTGGGAAGCCAAGGATAGTTGATTATCTCTGGGAAGCCAAGGGTAGTTGATTATCTCTGGGAAGCCAAGGATAGTTGATTATCTCTGGGAAGCCAAGGATAGTTGATTATCTCTGGGAAGCCAAGGGTAGTTGATTATCTCTGGGAAGCCAAGGATAGTTGATTATCTCTGGGAAGCCAAGGATAAAAACAATCCAGCTCTAGACACACACACACACACACACACACACACACACACACACACACACACACACACACACACACACACACACACACACACACAGTGCTACTTTCACTTGGCTCAGGGATAGTAAGAATTGCCTTACACCCTACTAAGTTCTGAACCAGCAGTTTATGAAGGAGTTTATCGAGGGTCGAGAGCAGGCAGGAAGTTATGAAGTAGTTAGTGGGTTATGTTAAAAACATCATATTATCCAGATAGTTACATTATGGTGTTTTTAAAAATGTCATCCCCCCCCCCCCTCCCCCATCTAGATATCAATGACTGCAAGGACCAATGCCAGCACGGAGGAACCTGCAGGGTATGTTGCTGTCTGGGGGCTACAAATACATGAGTCTGTCTTGTATCGGAGATATCAAACACTTGTTTTATGTGTTCAGCTTGTCCTTTTGTTTCCGGTTTCTTTTCACACCACAAAGTCAATTTTACAGTTTAAAAATACATTAAAAGATGGCAACAGTTGTGTAGTGTTCTGTTCTCTGGAAGGTAACACATCTGTGGAGGTTTTAAAGTTGTTCTGGACTTCCTCAATGAAATGAAATATGAAGAGGAGGGGAGAGAGGAGAGAGGAGAGAGGAGAGAGGAGAGAGGAGAGGGGAGAGAGGAGAGAGGAGAGAGGAGAGGGGAGAGAGGAAAGAGGAGAGGGGAGAGAGGAGAGAGGAGAGAGGAGAGAGGAGAGAGGAGAGGGGAGAGAGGAGAGAGGAGAGAGGGAGAGAGGAGAGAGGAGAGGGGAGAGAGGAGAGAGGAGAGAGGAGAGAGGAGAGGGGAGAGGGGAGATTCCTTGAACACATTAGGTTAAATGACCCTCAACATTATTGTGTTAAATTACTGTTGGAGGAGCTGGTATTGCTCTGTCCTTCCTACGACACTCTTCTTCTCTTTTCCCTTCCCTGACTGACATCCTGTGTTAGCCGAACACTTCCTGTTCTCTAAGGGAGATTAGAGGGGTCTCTGGCCAGATAGATTAGAGGGGTCTCTGGCCAGATAGATTAAAGGGGTCTCTGGCCAGCTAGATTAGAGGGGTCTCTGGCCAGATAGATTAAAGGGGTCTCTGGCCAGATAGATTAGAGGGGTCTCTGGCCAGCTAGATTAGAGGGGTCTCTGGCCAGATAGATTAAAGGGGTCTCTGGCCAGATAGATTAGAGGGGTCTCTGGCCAGCTAGATTAAAGGGGTCTCTGGCCAGCTAGATTAAAGGGGTCTCTGGCCAGATAGATTAAAGGGGTCTCTGGCCAGATAGATTAAAGGGGTCTCTGGCCAGATAGATTAAAGGGGTCTCTGGCCAGCTAGATTAGAGGGGTCTCTGGCCAGATAGATTAGAGGGGTCTCTGGCCAGCTAGATTAAAGGGGTCTCTGGCCAGCTAGATTAAAGGGGTCTCTGGCCAGATAGATTAGAGGGGTCTCTGGCCAGCTAGATTAAAGGGGTCTCTGGCCAGATAGATTAAAGGGGTCTCTGGCCAGATAGATTAAAGGTGTCTCTGGCCAGATAGATTAAAGGGGTCTCTGGCCAGATAGATTAAAGGGGTCTCTGGCCAGATAGATTAAAGGGGTCTCTGGCCAGCTAGATTAGAGGGGTCTCTGGCCAGATAGATTAGAGGGGTCTCTGGCCAGCTAGATTAAAGGGGTCTCTGGCCAGATAGATTAAAGGGGTCTCTGGCCAGCTAGATTAGAGGGGTCTCTGGCCAGATAGATTAAAGGGGTCTCTGGCCAGATAGATTAGAGGGTACTCTGGCCAGCTAGATTAGAGGGGTCTCTGGCCAGATAGATTAAAGGGGTCTCTGGCCAGCTAGATTAAAGGGGTCTCTGGCCAGCTAGATTAGAGGGGTCTCTGGCCAGATAGATTAAAGGGGTCTCTGGCCAGATAGATTAGAGGGGTCTCTGGCCAGCTAGATTAGAGGGGTCTCTGGCCAGATAGATTAAAGGGGTCTCTGGCCAGATAGATTAGAGGGTCTCTGGCCAGCTAGATTAAAGGGGTCTCTGGCCAGATAGATTAAAGGGGTCTCTGGCCAGATAGATTAAAGGGGTCTCTGGCCAGATAGATTAAAGGGGTCTCTGGCCAGCTAGATTAGAGGGGTCTCTGGCCAGATAGATTAGAGGGTCTCTGGCCAGCTAGATTAAAGGGGTCTCTGGCCAGCTAGATTAAAGGGGTCTCTGGCCAGATAGATTAGAGGGGTCTCTGGCCAGCTAGATTAAAGGGGTCTCTGGCCAGATAGATTAAAGGGGTCTCTGGCCAGATAGATTAAAGGTGTCTCTGGCCAGATAGATTAAAGGGGTCTCTGGCCAGATAGATTAAAGGGGTCTCTGGCCAGATAGATTAAAGGGGTCTCTGGCCAGCTAGATTAGAGGGGTCTCTGGCCAGATAGATTAGAGGGGTCTCTGGCCAGCTAGATTAAAGGGGTCTCTGGCCAGATAGATTAAAGGGGTCTCTGGTCAGCTAGATTAGAGGGGTCTCTGGTCAGCTAGATTAGAGGGGTCTCTGGTCAGATAGATTAAAGGGGTCTCTGGTCAGCTAGATTAGAGGGGTCTCTGGTCAGCTAGATTAAAGGGGTCTCTGGCCAGATAGATTAAAGGGGTCTCTGGCCAGATAGATTAGAGGGGTCTCTGGTCAGCTAGATTAGAGGGGTCTCTGGTCAGCTAGATTAAAGGGGTCTCTGGCCAGATAGATTAAAGGGGTCTCTGGCCAGATAGATTAGAGGGGTCTCTGGCCAGATAGATTAAAGGGGTCTCTGGCCAGATAGATTAGAGGGGTCTCTGGCCAGCTAGATTAGAGGGGTCTCTGGCCAGCTAGATTAGAGGGGTCTCTGGTCAGCTAGATTAGAGGGGTCTCTGGTCAGCTAGATTAAAGGGGTCTCTGGCCAGATAGATTAAAGGGGTCTCTGGCCAGATAGATTAGAGGGGTCTCTGGTCAGCTAGATTAGAGGGGTCTCTGGTCAGCTAGATTAAAGGGGTCTCTGGCCAGATAGATTAAAGGGGTCTCTGGCCAGATAGATTAGAGGGGTCTCTGGCCAGATAGATTAAAGGGGTCTCTGGCCAGATAGATTAGAGGGGTCTCTGGCCAGCTAGATTAGAGGGGTCTCTGGCCAGCTAGATTAGAGGGGTCTCTGGTCAGCTAGATTAGAGGGGTCTCTGGTCAGCTAGATTAGAGGGGTCTCTGGCCAGCTAGATTGGAGGGGTCTCTGGCCAGATAGATTAAAGGGGTCTCTGGCCAGCTAGATTAGAGGGGTCTATGGCCAGCTAGATTAGAGGGGTCTCTGGCCAGCTAGATTAAGGGGGTCTCTGGCCAGCCAGATTAGAGGGGTCTCTGGCCAGCTAGATTAGAGGGGTCTCTGGCCAGCTAGATTAGAGGGGTCTCTGGCCAGCTAGATTGGAGGGGTCTCTGGCCAGCTAGATTGGAGGGGTCTCTGGCCAGCTAGATTGGAGGGGTCTCTGGTCAGCTAGATTGGAGGGGTCTCTGGCCAGCTAGATTGGAGGGTTCTCTGGCCAGCTAGATTGGAGGGGTCTCTGGCCAGCTAGATTAGAGGGGTCTCTGGCCAGCTAGCTGGATGGCTGTCTGTGTTCCTGGACCTGGCTAGTATTTCTGGAGCATGTAGCTAGTCGAACCAGCTAGTGGTGTGTACTAAATACGTGGTGTATTCTAGGACCTGGTGAGCGGGTACCGCTGTGTGTGTCCTTCGGGTTACTCTGGAGACCACTGTGAGAGAGATGTGGATGAGTGTGCCGGCTCTCCCTGTCTGAACGGCGGGCGATGCCAAGACCAGGTCAACGGATTCACCTGCCTCTGTCTGCCAGGATTCTCGGGACAAATCTGTCAGGTAAGTTTTGGTGCAACCTTCAAAACCTTCCCGACTGTTTAACTTAACTTAGTTCCCATTCTGTCCCTGGTAAGCAACACCGAAACCCTTCCCCTTAACCCCCAAGTCCCCACTACCCCACCCTGTCTACTAGACTACCCCACCCTGTCTACTAGACTACCCCACCCTGTCTGGTAGACTACCCCACCCTGTCTAGTAGACTACCCCACCCTGTCTAGTAGACTACCCCACCCTGTCTAGTAGACTACCCCACCCTGTCTAGTAGACTACCCCACCCTGTCTGCTAGACTACCCCACCCTGTCTGCTAGACTACCCCACCCTGTCTGGTAGACTACCCCACCCTGTCTGCTAGACTACCCCACCCTGTCTGGTAGACTACCCCACCCTGTCTAGTAGACTACCCCACCCTGTCTAGTAGACTACCCCACCCTGTCTACTAGACTACCCCACCCTGTCTGGTAGACTACCCCACCCTGTCTACTAGACTACCCCACCCTGTCTGGTAGACTACCCCACCCTGTCTGGTAGACTACCCCACCCTGTCTAGTAGACTACCCCACCCTGTCTAGTAGACTACCCCACCCTGTCTAGTAGACTACCCCACCCTGTCTAGTAGACTACCCCACCCTGTCTGCTAGACTACCCCACCCTGTCTAGTAGACTACCCCACCCTGTCTAGTAGACTACCCCACCCTGTCTACTAGACTACCCCACCCTGTCTGGTAGACTACCCCACCCTGTCTACTAGACTACCCCACCCTGTCTGGTAGACTACCCCACCCTGTCTAGTAGACTACCCCACCCTGTCTACTAGACTACCCCACCCTGTCTACTAGACTACCCCACCCTGTCTGGTAGACTACCCCACCCTGTCTAGTAGACTACCCCACCCTGTCTAGTAGACTACCCCACCCTGTCTAGTAGACTACCCCACCCTGTCTAGTAGACTACCCCACCCTGTCTGCTAGACTACCCCACCCTGTCTGCTAGACTACCCCACCCTGTCTAGTAGACTACCCCACCCTGTCTGCTAGACTACCCCACCCTGTCTGGTAGACTACCCCACCCTGTCTGGTAGACTACCCCACCCTGTCTGGTAGACTACCCCACCCTGTCTAGTAGACTACCCCACCCTGTCTACTAGACTACCCCACCCTGACTGCTAGACTACCCCACCCTGTCTGGTAGACTACCCCACCCTGTCTGGTAGACTACCCCACCCTGTCTGGTAGACTACCCCCCACTGTCTGCTAGACTACCCCACCCTGTCTGCTAGACTACCCCACCCTGTCTGCTAGACTACCCCACCCTGTCTGCTAGACTACCCCACCCTGTCTTCTAGACTACCCCACCCTGTCTGCTAGACTACCCCACCCTGTCTGCTAGACTACCCCACCCTGTCTGGTAGACTACCCCACCCTGTCTGGTAGACTACCCCACCCTGTCTGGTAGACTACCCCACCCTGTCTGCTAGACTACCCCACCCTGTCTGCTAGACTACCCCACCCTGTCTAGTAGACTACCCCACCTTGTCTGCTAGACTACCCCACCCTGTCTGCTAGACTACCCCACCCTGTCTAGTAGACTACCCCACCCTGTCTACTAGACTACCCCACCCTGTCTACTAGACTACCCCACCCTGTCTGCTAGACTACCCCACCCTCCAACCTGTCTATAGTTCACTGATCAACCTTCATTTTAAGCCAGGGTTTAGTCTTAGTGAAGCTGAGTGCTGTGTGTTGGAGACATTCTTCTGTTTAAACCCAGACGCACTGACGAAGTCTCGTGTGTGTGTGTGTGTGTGTGTGTGTGTGGTATTTCCTGGCAAGTCTCTGTCGGGAGGATGCTGTGGGCTGGTCTGTGTTTAGTACTGAACCCCGTCTGTCTGCCTCTTTCCAAGTCTTGTCTCTTTGATAACTACACTTTTTGAAGGTTTTTCTTGCAAAGTAACTATATATATATATATATATATATATATATATATATATATATATATATATATATATATATACATATATAGTTCTTAGTGCTATACACTAACTGAAAGATGTTCTGGATAAGAGTGTCTGGTAAATGACCAAAATGTAAACATGTCTCTCTGTGTCTCTCGATAGTTGGACGTAGACTACTGCCTCGTCAACCCATGTCAGAATGGAGCCGCGTGTCTCAACCTGGCGGCTGGTCACCACTGTGCCTGTTCAGACGACTACGAGGGAAAAAACTGCTCTCACCTCAAAGACCACTGTCACACCAGCACGTGCAAAGGTACGCCCACCTTGTCCTCTGTAGTGCCTCTCTCTCGTTTCCCTCCCTCCCCCGCGCTCGTTTCCCTCCCTCCCTCCCCCTCGCTCGTTTCCCTCCCTCCCTCCCCCTCGCTCGTTTCCCTCCCTCCCTCCCCCTCGCTCGTTTCCCTCCCTCCCTCCCCCTCGCTTGTTTCCCTCTCTCCCTCCCCCTCGCTCGTTTCCCTCCCTCCCCCGCGCTCGTTCCCCCTATCCCCCCACCCCACCCCTCTCTCTCTTGGTGTTAGTATGGTGTTTGGGGTTTAGATTCAGCTCTGTGTGTTAACTAGACCAGACAGGAGTGCAGAGTGAGAGAGATCAGCGTAACAGCTTCCTGTTGCTGCTGTTCCTCCATGTTTACACTTGATCACTCAGTCAGCGACGTGTCTGTGTTTTCTCACCGGATTGTAAACCTGGGTCTGTGTTCATAAAGAATCTCTGACTACGAGGACATTGGTACCGGCACTACCCTGAGTTGTCATGGCGACTAAGAGGACATTGGTACCAGCACTACCCTGAGTTGTCATGGCGACTAAGAGGACATTGGTACCAGCACTACCCTGAGTTGTCATGGTGACTAAGAGGACATTGGTACCGTCACTACCCTGAGTTGTCATGGTGACTAAGAGGACATTGGTACCGGCACTACCCTGAGTTGTCATGGTGACTAAGAGGACATTGGTACCAGCACTACCCTGAGTTGTCATGGTGACGAAGAGGACATTGGTACCAGCACTACCCTGAGTTGTCATGGTGACTAAGAGGGCATTGGTACCAGCACTACCCTGAGTTGTCATGGTGACTAAGAGGACATTGGTACCGGCACTACCCTGAGTTGTCATGGTGACTAAGAGGACATTGGTACCGGCACTACCCTGAGTTGTCATGGTGACAAAGAGGACATTGGTACCGGCACTACCCTGAGTTGTCATGGTGACTAAGAGTACACTGGTACCGTCACTACCCTGAGTTGTCATGGTGACTAAGAGGACATTGGTACCGGCACTACCCTGAGTTGTCATGGTGACTAAGAGGACACTGGTACCGGCACTACCCTGAGTTGTCATGGTGACTAAGAGGACATTGGTACCGGCACTACCCTGAGTTGTCATGGTGACTAAGAGGACATTGGTACCGGCACTACCCTGAGTTGTCATGGTGACTAAGAGGACACTGGTACCGGCACTACCCTGAGTTGCTTTCTGTATGAGGCCTGGGTTCAGGTCTATATGTTCTGTAGTGGGTGTCAGTGCCATGCATCTAGTGTGCGGTGATTGCAATCTTAATACATAGAAGAACGTTGTATAAATCCAAAGACCCGAAGATGCTTCCTGTTGTCGTCAGTCATCTCTGCTCACATGCATGTGAAAATGAACTCTCCCTTCCCCCCCCCCCCCCAACAGTGATTGACAGCTGCACGGTTGCCGTGGGATCCAACAGTACCCCTGGAGGGGAGCGGTACATCTCCTCCAACGTGTGTGGTCCTCACGGACGCTGTCGGAGCCAGGCTGGAGGACAGTTCAGCTGTGACTGTCAGGAGGGCTTCAGAGGCACATACTGTCACGAGAGTAAGACATGACAAAGAGCATTCATAGAGGATTCATAGGTCTACATAGACCTGCATAGACCTAGACATGCTGATTTACACATGACATATAGCAGACATACTGATGTATAGACATGACATATAGACATGACGAATAGCAGACATACTGACGTATAGACATGACATACTGACTCATAGACATGACATATAGCAGACATACTGACTCATAGACATGACATATAGCAGACATACTGACTCAGAGACATGACATATAGCAGACATACTGACTCATAGACATGACATATAGCAGACATACTGACGTATAGACATGACATACTGACTCATAGACATGACATATAGCAGACATACTGACTCATAGACATGGCATAGCAGACATACTGACTCATAGACATGACGTATAGCAGACATACTGACTCATAGACATGACATATAGCAGACATACTGACTCATAGACATGACATATAGCAGACATACTGACTCATAGACATGACGTATAGCAGACATACTGACTCATAGACATGACATATAGCAGACATACTGACTCATAGACATGACGTATAGCAGACATACTGACTCATAGACATGACGTATAGCAGACATACTGACTCATAGACATGACATATAGCAGACATACTGACTCATAGACATGACGTATAGCAGACATACTGACGTATAGCAGACATACTGACGTATAGCAGACATACTGACTCATAGACATGACATATAGCAGACATACTGACTCATAGACATGACATATAGCAGACATACTGACTCATAGACATGACGTATAGCAGACATACTGACTCATAGACATGACGTATAGCAGACATACTGACTCATAGACATGACATATAGCAGACATACTGACTCATAGACATGACATACTGACTCATAGACATGACATATAGCAGACATACTGACTCATAGACATGACATATAGCAGACATACTGACTCATAGACATGACATATAGCAGACATACTGACTCATAGACATGACGTATAGCAGACATACTGACTCATAGACGTGACGTATTGCAGACATACTGACTCATAGACATGACGTATAGCAGACATACTGACTCATAGACATGACATATCTCGCTAAAGCAAAGAGACCCTGATCCCAAACCACCCATACTGTCCTTCAAAGCACCACTGGCAGGCAGCTATCAACAGTACCCAGTGTCCCTCTAAACTGTCCACAATCACTGCGACCTTGGCGCAGGACTCACACAAGAGTTCACACACCAACCACATTCCACACGTCAAACTAAAGCCAACACTCAGAGAATGACCTTACTGGAGTTAGTTCAATTCTTTCACTGTTTTGTACAGGTACATTATCCATTTAAACCTTACTGTAGTTTCTAATGATTTCTCTCCACCCTCTTCCCCCTCTCTCTCTCTCTCTCTCCCCCTCACCTCTCCTCTCTCACCTCTCCTCTCTCTCTCCCCCTCACTTCTCCTCTCTCTCTCCCCATCACCTCTCCTCTCTCTCTCCCCCTCACCTCTCCTCTCTCTCTCCCTCTCTCTCTCTCCCCCTCACCTCTCCTCTCTCTCTCCCCCTCACCTCTCCTCTCTCTCCCCATCACCTCTCCTCTCTCTCTCCCCCCTCACCTCTCCTCTCTCTCCCCCTCACCTCTCCTCTTCTCTCTCCCCCTCACCCTCTCTCTCTCCCCCTCACCTCTCCTCTCTCTCTCTCCCCCCTCACCTCTCCTCCTCTCTCCCCTCTCTCTCTCTCCCTCACCTCTCCTCTCTCACCTCTCCTCTCTCTCTCCTCTCTCACCTCTCCTCTCTCTCCCCCCTCACCTCTCTCTCTCCCCCTCGCCTCTCCTCTCTCTCTCCCTCTCTCTCTCTCTCTCCCTCACCTCTCCTCTCTCACCTCTCCTCTCTCTCTCCTCTCTCACCTCTCCTCTCTCTCCCTCACCTCTCCTCTCTCTCTCCCTCACCTCTCCTCCCCTCCCTCTCTCTCTCTCTCCCTCACCTCTCCTCTCTCTACCCCCTCCATCTCAGATATTAATGATTGTGAGAGCAACCCGTGTGGTAACGGAGGAACCTGTATAGATAAAGTCAGTGTATACCAGTGTATCTGTGGAGACGGCTGGGAAGGGGCCCACTGCGAGACCAGTAAGTATTTATTCACTTCTATTGAGAGATCGACATGTTAATGAGAACTACGAGGGGCGGACCGGTGGATCAGACAGGTGCCTCCAGGGCAGGTAGCACCCCCTCCAGACCGGCCCCCTCTAGACCGGCCCCCTCTAGACCGGCCCCCTCTAGACCGGCCCCCCCTAGACCGGCCCCCCCTAGACCGCCCCCCCCTAGACCGGCCCCCCCTAGACCGGCCCCCGGCAGCGCAACGGGTCTTTATTTGGATGCTCATTAGCTGATACCTTAGCGACCGCCAGTTTTCCTGGGTCACATTCTTACCCATCATCGTTGACACGTACAGATGATATATGTTTCACGAAGTAGGTCGCTACGTGTAATTATGACTATTATGTAAAGGTAGCAATTTAACCTGAAACAAGTTTCTCTCTCCTCCTCCCCTCCTCCTCTCTATCCTCTCTCCTCCTCCTCTCCTCCTCCTCTCTATCCTCT
>NC_088229.1:76819285-76821785 GCF_036934945.1 Oncorhynchus masou masou
GGAGGGAGGGAGGGGCTACCTGTAATATAGGTGAGTTAGTCTGGGTGGGAGGGAGGGAGGGGCTACCTGTAATATAGGTGAGTTAATCTGGGTGGGAGGGAGGGAGGGGCTACCTGTAATATAGGTGAGTTAATCTGGGTGGGAGGGGCTACCTGTAATATAGGTGAGTTAGTCTGGGTGGGAGGGAGGGAGGGGCTACCTGTAATATAGGTGAGTTAGTCTGGGTGGGAGGGAGGGGGCTACCTGTAATATAGGTGAGTTAGTCTGGGTGGGAGGGAGGGAGGGGCTACCTGTAATATAGGTGAGTTAGTCTGGGTGGGAGGGAGGGAGGGGCTACCTGTAATATAGGTGAGTTAGTCTGGGTGGGAGGGAGGGGCTACCTGTAATATAGGTGAGTTAGTCTGGGTGGGAGGGAGGGAGAGAGGGGCTCCCTGTAATATAGGTGAGTTAGTGTGGGTGGGAGGGAGGGAGGGGCTACCTGTAATATAGGTGAGTTAGTCTGGGTGGGAGGGAGGGAGGGGCTACCTGTAATATAGGTGAGTTAGTCTGGGTGGGAGGGAGGGAGAGAGGGGCTACCTGTAATATAGGTGAGTTAGTCTGGGTGGGAGGGAGGGGCTACCTGTAATATAGGTGAGTTAGTCTGGGTGGGAGGGAGGGAGGGGCTACCTGTAATATAGGTGAGTTAGTCTGGGTGGGAGGGAGGGGCTACCTGTAATATAGGTGAGTTAGTCTGGGTGGGAGGGAGGGAGGGGCTACCTGTAATATAGGTGAGTTAGTCTGGGTGGGAGGGAGGGGCTACCTGTAATATAGGTGAGTTAGTCTGGGTGGGAGGGAGGGAGGGGCTACCTGTAATATAGGTGAGTTAGTCTGGGTGGGAGGGAGGGAGGGGCTACCTGTAATATAGGTGAGTTAGTCTGGGTGGGAGGGAGGGAGGGGCTACCTGTAATATAGGTGAGTTAGTCTGGGTGGGAGGGAGGGAGGGGCTACCTGTAATATAGGTGAGTTAGTCTGGGTGGGAGGGAGGGAGGGGCTACCTGTAATATAGGTGAGTTAGTCTGGGTGGGAGGGAGGGGCTACCTGAAATATAGGTGAGTTAGTCTGGGTGGGAGGGAGGGAGGGGCTACCTGTAATATAGGTGAGTTAGTCTGGGTGGGAGGGAGGGAGGGGCTACCTGTAATATAGGTGAGTTAGTCTGGGTGGGAGGGAGGGAGGGGCTACCTGTAATATAGGTGAGTTAGTCTGGGTGGGAGGGAGGGAGGGGCTACCTGTAATATAGGTGAGTTAGTCTGGGTGGGAGGGAGGGAGGGAGGGGCTACCTGTAATATAGGTGAGTTAGTCTGGGTGGGAGGGAGGGAGGAGGGGCTACCTGTAATATAGGTGAGTTAGTCTGGGTGGGAGGGAGGGGGCTACCTGTAATATAGGTGAGTTAGTCTGGGTGGGAGGGAGGGGCTACCTGTAATATAGGTGAGTTAGTCTGGGTGGGAGGGAGGGAGGGGCTACCTGTAATATAGGTGAGTTAGTCTGGGTGGGAGGGAGGGGCTACCTGTAATATAGGTGAGTTAGTCTGGGTGGGAGGGAGGGAGGGGCTACCTGTAATATAGGTGAGTTAATCTGGGTGGGAGGGAGGGAGGGGCTACCTGTAATATAGGTGAGTTAGTCTGGGTGGGAGGGAGGGAGGGGCTACCTGTAATATAGGTGAGTTAGTCTGGGTGGGAGGGAGGGAGGGGCTACCTGTAATATAGGTGAGTTAGTCTGGGTGGGAGGGAGGGAGGGGCTACCTGTAATATAGGTGAGTTAGTCTGGGTGGGAGGGAGGGAGGGGCTACCTGTAATATAGGTGAGTTAATCTGGGTGGGAGGGAGGGAGGGGCTACCTGTAATATAGGTGAGTTAATCTGGGTGGGAGGGGCTACCTGTAATATAGGTGAGTTAGTCTGGGTGGGAGGGAGGGAGGGGCTACCTGTAATATAGGTGAGTTAGTCTGGGTGGGAGGGAGGGGGCTACCTGTAATATAGGTGAGTTAGTCTGGGTGGGAGGGAGGGAGGGGCTACCTGTAATATAGGTGAGTTAGTCTGGGTGGGAGGGAGGGAGGGGCTACCTGTAATATAGGTGAGTTAGTCTGGGTGGGAGGGAGGGGCTACCTGTAATATAGGTGAGTTAGTCTGGGTGGGAGGGAGGGAGAGAGGGGCTCCCTGTAATATAGGTGAGTTAGTGTGGGTGGGAGGGAGGGAGGGGCTACCTGTAATATAGGTGAGTTAGTCTGGGTGGGAGGGAGGGGAGGGGCTACCTGTAATATAGGTGAGTTAGTCTGGGTGGGAGGGAGGGAGAGAGGGGCTACCTGTAATATAGGTGAGTTAGTCTGGGTGGGAGGGAGGGAGGGGCGACCTGTAATATAGGTGAGTTAGTCTGGGAGGGAGGGAGGGAGGGAGGGAGGGGCTACCTGTAATATAGGTGAGTTAGTCTGGGAGGGAGGGAGGGAGAGAGGGGCTACCTGTAATATAG